>NW_004444270.1:551574-606108 GCF_000243295.1 Trichechus manatus latirostris
GTGGGGTTGTTAACCAATGTCATAAAACAGCATGTGTGTTACTGTTACATGAGAAACTATCTGTTCTGTAAGCCTTCACCTGAAGTACAATAAAATATTAAAAAAAAAAAAATGTTCATGGAAAACGGCCTCTATTCCTTTACTTAAAACAAAACTGGAAATGTGGTAGAAATGTTTTTGTACTAATTTTTTTTTAACGAATAAATTTTATTGGCATTCTTAAAAAAAAAGAAAAGGATTTTTCGTTACAATCATTCTTCGGCATAGAAATGGGAGTTGCCTCAATTCTTTTCAGTGCAACAAATATTTATGATGCGCCAATGGTTCCTAGGTTTTGAGAATGCAAGCATTCGTACAAGACCCTGCCCTAGAGTTACTTATCATCTAGCAAGGGAGCCTACTCTATAAGCTGACTGGTAATTCAGTATAATATGGACAAAACTGATTTAGTGGAATGGACAGGTGGGAGCCCAGTGGAGTATCTCGTTGCTCAGCCTGAGAGATTGGACAGTAATTTCTAAAATGTATGGCGCCTTGGCCAAGTCTTGAAGAATCTCATCTGAACAAAGTTAACCTGAGTATGGGTGGAGAATGAAAAATAGAAAGATAACAAGGAGCTGGGCTTCGAAGCCTAAACACAGCAGTAGGAATAGAAGTGGTCAGAGCCCCAGCCTCAGAGGGACAAGAGGTTCCTAAGCAGGTTATGAGACACAGCAGGCACTGTCCAGTGAGACAAGAGACAAGGGTAGACTGACATGTGAGTGACTTGATGGTGAATTGCAGACGATTCAGTGTGTTGACTGTTTGTAAGGTAACTTTCAGGATGGGTTCTAAAGACAAGAGGAAAGTATCCGAATTTGGATATTAAATGCTATCAGCTATGGGGGGAAAAAAAAGAACTATTTATAACTAGTTCTTGTTACTGGGAACACATTTTTTTTTAATTAGTATAGAAACTAAGACCTAGATATATATGATTCACTGTGTTCTGAATGAGGCTCAAGTATCTGGCGTCTTAACAAATCATCACAGGATGGTTCTGTGGACCACACCGCTCATCACAAGACTCAGAATCTCACAGGCCTTGGCTCCCACAGAGAATGAGGGCAGGAATGTCTAGAGATGAGACGATTTCCTCCTGAACCTCAAAAATCTACGTGTCGATACTCCAAAAATTTCCAACACCTGCTGTGCCCCATCAGAGATTGTTGTCGTTGCTGCTAGCTGTCGAGTCAGCTCTCATTCATGGCGACCCCACAGACACCAGAACACAACGTTGCCCGGTCCTGCACCATCCTTGTGATCACTGATATGCTTGAGCCCATTCGTCAGAAATTATGAATATAAATTTCACATAGGAAGACTCATTAATGCTCAGGCAGGGAGGCAAAATTAACCAACTCATGACCTATATCTCTTTTATTTCAATACTTCCATACAATTTTTTAAAATAAAATGACTACTTTGATTATGAGCATTAGTAAACCAAAATATATTTGCATTTCCCAGAAACATTTCCCTTGCAGATCAGATTAGACTCAACACCTTTGTATCCTCACGCTGGTAATAAATGTACTTAAAACAAAAATCTTTTCATCACATAAAACGGTTACCTACAATATTCAAATGGAGACGTTGTATAATAGCTCATTTTTCTACATGTAAATTATATACCATACAACAATAAAAGCAATCTGTGGAAAATTACCACCATAAACATTAAACAATAATAAAGATCAGATGGTTCTGTAAAGAAGAGAATTATTGAAATGAACGAATCAAAGAAAACCGAGACCCAGAAGTGGCATTTACAATACAGAATTAATGAGGAGCTATTGTGCTCACATTGGAAATGTCAATGCATATGTCTTATTTTCCAGCGCAGACAGAAATGTTCAGAACTGCCGTCACCTACCACAAATGCCACTGTTGAAAGAGCTCCTGCGGGAACCAGAGAAGGCTCTGCACGAAGTCTACTGCAGAGAAGGGAGAGGTCGTTCAGATCAGAAAATTGTAATGAAGAACAAACTGTGCAAAAAAAAAAAAAAAAAACTAAAAAACAAATTGAAATTTCTCATCAGGAAAAAGAAACATAAGGTACACAATTCAAATATGCTTATTAATTTATTTTCCCTAAGTTTCATTTTAAACTAGGCCCCCTTTTCTCGCTCCTCTCCTCTCGGTGACTTCCGACCCCTTGCTGTCAAATACCTAGCTGGCATTCAGCCAGCCACAGCTTTCTAACCCGGCTAAACAGCCACAGAAATTCTGAAGGACATGCACTGCACAAGTCAGTCAGTTTCTCTCACTGGGATTTATCGCTAGAGTCGTCATTCGACTTGCAACTCATGTATTCAGCAGTCTGTGAGAACAGAAAAGTGTATCTAATCCACTAATAGAAAGAATGGGTCTGATGAAGTTAAATGAGAAGCTACTGATGAGCCTGGGGAGCTGGGAGGAATCAGAACAATCGTGGCTATTAGCTCTGCTGCATTGTATACAGTCCGGGTGGGTCTCTACATACAGAGGTTCTAATGAAATTAAACCGGATGCCTTCGATGTGGAGCCTGGTTGCTGACAGGAATCGCGTTCATAGTGGGTATCAGCTCTGGACACACTGTGTACAGTCTGGGTGGGTCTCTAAATCTAGACGTTCTGCCTCTACAAAAGGTTAAGTGATTCCTTCTGCCTAGGGCTTCCCTGTGGCTCCCCAGTGTTGTTGTTAGGGGCCGTCAAGCTGGTCCAACTCATAGCGACCTCGTGTACAACAGAACGAAACACTGCCCGGTCCTGCGTCTTCCTCACAATCGTTGTTATGCTCGAGCCCATTGTTGCAGCCACCGTGTCAATCCATCTCGTTGAGGGTCTTCCTCTTTTTCGCTGACCCTCTACCAAGCATGATGTCCTTTGCTAGGGACTGATCCATCCTGATGACAATGTCCACAGTACGTGAGACATAGTCTCACCATTCTCGCTTCTAAGAAGCATTCTGCTCCCCAGTATGGCCAAGGAATGGTCATGTGAACTAAGTACAGTCAGAGTGTTTCTCCTTGCACTTTGGCTATAGAGTTGAGTGCCTCACAGACTGTGAAATACTGGTTTTGTTTATTTCTTCAAGAGGCAGGGTTCTAATGAGATGGTCAAGTTGTCTCTGATGCTCTGGTTTTGATTTGTTTCTAAGCCTTGTTCTGTCCACCAGCCTTCCCACTCATTCTGGGGGCTACATGATGACAGCCCCAGCAAATCTTTCGCTTACAACTAAACAAACCAGATACAATGAGAAGCCAGGCTCTGAGGCAGGGATGAGAGAGCCAGAGAAAAGATGCTTGTGAGTTGGTGGATGGACCTCCATCCTGGTTAGTCGGAGAGGTCTCTGCCTTGCCCAAACCCATTGCCATCAAGTCAATTTTGACTCATAGCGACCCTATAGGACAGAGTAGAACTGCCCCATAGGGTTTCCAAGGAGTGGCTGGTGGATTCAAACTGCCGACCTTTTGGTTAGCAGCCGAGCTCTTAAGCACTGTGCCACCAGGGCTCCCTGCCTTGCCCAGATCATATTTTTTCCTAAGTATTTTGAACACCACCTCTAATCTGAAGAAGGTTAACAGTAAGGTCACTTTCCCAGGCAGTCTTTTCTGGCCACGCCGTCTAAAGTTTCCTGACGTTTCTTGCCTGTTTTATTCTACTTTGCATTTATCACCAGCTAACATATTATAAATGTCAGTCAATTATCTTGCTTCTTTTCTGTCATTCACTAAAGCTCCAGGAAGGTAGAGATTTTTGCCTCCTTTGTTTGACAGCTATATCCCCAAGGCTTAGCCCATTGTAGGTACTTAGTAAACGTTTCTCAAATGATTATCTGAATAAACTCATCTCTTTCAAAACCTTACCTCAGATTCCCAGGGCGCTATAAACATTGTGAGTCTCTGGGCGGCACAACCGGTTCAGCTGCTACCCAAAAGGCTGGCCGTTCACACCCACCCAGAAGTGCCTTGGAAGAAAGGCCTGGCAATCTACTTTTGAACATTCAGTCATTGAAAACCCTATGGCGCACAGTTCTACTCCAACATACATGGGGTTGCCATGAGTGGGAACCAGCTCAACAGCAACTGGGTTTTTGTTTATTTTATAAAACGTTTACGTGAAACAAAATGAAGACAATCTTGCAGAACAACACGATGATGAATACTCACTCCAAGTGTCAGACTTCTCCGTAGAGAATATCTCTCACGGGTATTGTAGAATTAATGCTCTTCATGCATCTATGCATCAAAATTACCTGAGATGTTGCCTAAGGAACAATTAGTTCTAGACTCCACCTCATAGCTACCTACTGATTCAGAATCCGTGGCTCGGGGACCCAGGAATATGCGTATGGTTCTCCCAGTTGAATCACAGTGTATGCTGTGGTTGGAGAAACACTGACAGAAATGCAGAATGAAAGATACTTACAATTGTATCTATGTGCTCTTCTGATGTTAGAGAGCAAACATCCGTTCCCTAAATATATGTGAGTATGTCTACATCCAATTTTGTTTTTGTTGAAAAACTTTAGACGTAGGAAATACCAGAAAAAAATGAAGATGAACTTTTACTAAAACTTATAGAGAAGAAAGTCACTCAAATTTGACTGGTAATTAAAATTGAAGTGAGTTCAAAAAAAGCACAACAGTTGATAAAAAGAAGCAGAAATAAGTAAATTTGGCTGTAGAGAGAAATGAAGCAGTAGGCAGGAATATTGAAAATATATTAAGTCAGTAGTTTAACCAAGAAGAAATGAAAAGATTTACTGCATCTACGAAAGGGCATGCTTTAGAATTGACAAGCAGGAATAGAAGTAGAGTAGAAAATAAATAAAACTAGAGAAAGAGGAGAAAAAAAGAGGTTGGAGAATGACAAAGACCCGAAATCAAGTACAAGAGGATATAAAGGTAGATTTAAGGCCTTGAACTTAAGGGAAGCCATCTGAAACGGTGTTCCCGGAGGAACGCCTTGGAAAGGTTAGGGTAATTTTCTCACTGTGGCAGCCTTCCTACTATCTGGCAAGAGAACCCACTGCGTGGGGAACAGAGAGAGACTTTGCATCTGAATTGACTGGTGTAGCTACGCGAAGCTCTTGTATGTACACATTCTAATCTGAATATATGCCCCTGCTTGTTTATTAATAGCAATTATAATTTTATGGTAACATTAAGCAAATAAATCCTGGCCAGCATGTTTTTTCCCCAATAGAAACAAAAATAACTAATTGGCAGATAAAAGGCAGAGCCTGGAGTCATTCTGCCTCTTGCATTTGCTTTCATTTCTATCTTAGATGCTCACATGTTCTTCTGAAAAGACAAGCTTCCAGGGCAAAAATGGTCCAAGGGCAGCCACCACCGTCTTACAATTAAATATGCTGCTTTGCTGATCCCTGAGTCCAAAGGGAAAAATGTTTCATTTGAACCGGACAGCATGTAGCAGGTGGGGAGATGCTCTTTACAGCATGCCAAAGAGGACTGTTTTTTCCCCTGAAGTTTCCCTTCCCTAGCAAAGCTGTAGCTGTTCATCCGTGCTGAAGTGTAGGGCAGCGTCTCCTGCCCGAGGTGCTGGATTGTGGACACCAAGAAGCTGATCGTTTCAGTTTAACTCAAATACATTCCACATGCAACTTCTTATGTGCCAGGAACTCTGCTGGGTTTACGAGGCACAGAAGGATGCGCAAGGCATATTTCTCTGCCCTCCAGCAGGTTACAATACAGCAGGGGAGATACAATGTGTACATTGATAATTAGACATGGGAACAGTCTATGAGCATGACTATAAAATACATCTATATCACAGAAGCTTGCAGAGGATTGTGTCTGTATTATTGAAGGGGAAGGATGCTAAAGATGGTTGGGAAGCAGAGGTATTTCAGAAGGTTGATAAGTTGCAGGATTGTTTCCTTTTTCTGAAGGACCGGTAACCAGTTGCTGTCGAATCGATTACAACTCATGGCAACCTCATGTATGTCAGAGTAAAACTGTGCTTCATATAGTTTTCAGTTGCTGATTTTTCTGAAGTAGATTTCCAGGACTTTCTTCAGAGGCACCTCTGGGTGGACTCGAACCTTCAACCTTTCAGTTAGCAGCTGAGCATGTTGACTTTGCACCACCCAGGAACTCTTCCCAAAGACCACTTAGAACTGGTGAGACAAACACTCATTATACACACCCACCCACACACCCACACACACACACACACACACAATGACACACAAAACTGAGATAGACATTAGAAAGTCAGTTTCTCAAGTTAGAGTGTGAGATAAATTTCAGAAAACTGCAAAACTCAAAATCTACATCATCTGTCTTTGCCATAATCTCTCTTGGCAAAAAGGTTAGGTAGTAAGTCAAATCAAAATCAAATAAAAGACTTCTTTGTTAAATAGAATTAAAGAAAAAGGAATTTAGATGAATTGATCCAGAGTCCTTCACATAAGATGGTGTGATAGAGTTCAAGGGCTACAGAGTCTTCAGCAGAAGGATAAACTTAACAATAGAAACACTTATACTACATAAGTTAAGATTTCTTCTGCCCAAATAAGACTAAATATCCCCTCACAGAGTTCAATCATTCTGCCTTCCTTATTTCAAAGTACCTTTGTGAATGAGGATCGTCTGTTCACAGGTTTTCTTTTTTTCTTTAGATATGCTAATATTGTTGGAAAGGTTTGCCGTGCCGATAAATAATTTAACTTTTGAACCTCGGATTTGATGGGTCACTGGCTAGTAGTCTGTTAGGGATTTGAAAAAACGGATTAAAATTATACGCATTTACTGTCAACATTTTATTTTTAACTCCAAACATGGAAATTTCCATTCATTTATTCTTTGCTATATGGGCCAGGCCTTTTTTTTTTTTTTTTTGAGTATGGGATTTATAATCAGAGCCCCATTTCCTTTGTCTCACATGTATTAATAGCATGTCACCTATATTTCCAGTAATTGGTTCCTTTAAGTGAATCAAGAACACACCTTTGAAGTGATCTGAGTATAAAATTCTTCATGACTTTTATGTTGTGATTGTTTTCTTAACCTTTTACAGTGTTTTTGTTTGTTCTGTTTTGTTTTTAATCCCATGTAAAATGCAACAATGTTTTGAGGCAATTTACCTTTAGAGACTGTTTGAAGCATTCTTTTTATTTTCGTAGAAATAACAACTCACACTCAAATTTCATTGGATTACATAATGTTTAATTAATTTATATAATTTCAATAAAAAGGTTTGGAGGAAACAAGAATACAATCAACTTTTGTTAAGCAAAAGCTGAGAGTGAAAACTGCTATACCACAGTAGCAGGCCAGCCAAATGTTTCAATGGGGTAATAGAGATTATCTTATCACAATATTATAGAAAGCTCTTTATCAGACTCTGCGTTCAATAAGTTAGGTCAACATTTCATAGGTAACCAAATTCCCCTACTGTGTTTTGAGTCTAAGGGTTGACCCTCAGAGGTCTAACTTACTCTGTTATTCCTAAAATTCTCCAAAATACACAAATTTTATGGAAGCACAGAGATGAAAAAATCTTTAAAAAGTTCCAGAACAATCATTAAGCTATTCATAAGGGAGGCAACATTTGAGCTTGGCTTTGAATGATGGGTATGATTTCAATACAAAGATGGAGAAAAAATGGGAAGACAGAGAGAAGAACATGAGTATTGGTAGAGTTGTTAGATAAAATACAGGTTATATCTTAAATTTACATTTCAGATAAACAAAAATAGTATATTTTAGGAAAAATATATCACAAATACTGCTGGGACATAAGTATACTAAAAAAATTATTAATTGTTCATTTGAAATTCAAATTTAACTGGGTGTCCTGCATTTTTATTTGTTAAATTTGCCTATCCTAATTGTGAGGCATGTAATAAAATCTGAAGTGGTCCAGTTTTGTTGGGAGAAAATGCTGGAATGGTAGATAAGAATCCATACTTGAAAGGCCTTGAATGCCATAGTAAGTGTCTTAAAGCAACTAGAAGAATGGCACTAATCATATATCTATCAGAAGCAAGAGCATAAGAATGAAGTGGCAAACCCGTAAGATAATTATTTTCATTTATTCAGGTATATGTTTGGAAGCTTTCTGAATATTACTATATTCCTTAACACCTCATGTTCTTTATCTGTCAAGTGTCAACACATGCATGCTTCACATAACTCCAGGATATTTATAAAATCAATCATCTTTTGAAGATCAATGACAGGTACACTAACATAAAGCATAGATTACTCTTTACTATTTAGACACTGATTACTCAATTTGTAGACTAAATACAACCCTAACTTGCTTGCTTTCCCTCCAGCTATTTCATAAGTTATTATCAGCTTCAGTAAGCATTCCAGTTCAATAGAAGTTATTGTCCATGGCGGGCACTGTGCTAGACTCAGGAAATACAAAGATGCATAAGACATTCCTGAACTGAAGGATTTCATGTCTAGTGGAAGGGCTCACAACTAGTTCTTGCAAACTCTACTGAAACTACTTTATGATAACAACAATTAAAGCTTTTAAATATAACGTTCAGGGTATTTTCCATGGGTTTTATATACTCCCTCTGTAGTTTAATTATAATGAAAACAAAAAGTTACTCCTTCCTTCTATTAAGTTAAACACTCAGTTCAGTAACAAGTGTTGTACAATAGAGTATGAGCAGTTTTTAATAATTTAAAATATAGTCTTAAGACTGACGGTATGCTATTAATTTCTAACTGCCGTAGAGTCAGACAAGAAAGTTGTTAGAGTAAGCTGGTTTGATACTGGAAGAATTCAAGAAGGATGTTGATTTTAAAGGAAAGGTAGTATTGAAATCGTAAGCGAAAATAGGAGGAATGGATAATTTTGCATGGAGGAGGGATATGGATAAATCTAATTGGGATGGAGCTAGTAGCTGTTGAAAGGAAAGCATTCTAACTTGGCAAATACATAGCACTCATGTCGGGTGAATAGGAAGCCGACTAGGAAGGCTGGCTAAGGCCAAATGTTGAGGGGCACGAAAGTAGGCAGAGGGTTTTACGTTGTGAAAGTTGGAAATAGGATGCCAGTTGAAGGGTTTTTTGTTTGCTTGTTTGTTTTTTTTTAAAAAAAATTGTATTAGTTATGTATTACAAATTAGTCCAAAATTAGTGGCTCAGAACAATACTTATCTGTTGTCTCACCAGTTTTTGGGAGTGAAGAATTAAGGAGTGGCTGAGCTGGATGGTTCTGGCTCAGGGTGTTTCATGAGGTGGCAGCCAGCTGTCAGCTGGGGTTGTGGTTTCATCTGAAGGCTTGACTGGGGTCGCAGGGTTCACTTCCAAGCTCACTCAAGTGGTTGTTGGGAGGCCACAGTAACTTGTAGTGTGGGCCTTTCTATAGGTTAGCTGAGTGTCTTGGCTTCCCCAGAGGAAGCAATGATAGATAAAGACAGAGAGAGATGAAAACAGTACACCCAAGAGAAAACCACAGTCTCTTAAAATCTACTTTCAGAAGTGACGTCCCATCCCTTCTGCTAGATGCTTGCTGTTGGTCACAGACAACAAAGCTAATTCAATGTGAGAAAGGAACTACATCATGGCATGGCTACTGGGGCGATTGGGGACCACCTTGGGACCTGAATACCATGGAATGTTATCATGAAAACAATGTCTTAGGTTAATTTTCTTTTTCTTTTATTTCTTTCTTCTTTTTTTTTTAACATGCCGGATAGATTTGAAGCAGCAAGTCTGGAATCCTGAAGATAAGATGGAGGCTGTTGCAAAAAGAAACAAAGACCTATAAAAAGAGATTTAAGAGCAAAGCCTAAGATAGAGCCCATGTGAATAAATCTAATGCCCAAACCAAACCAAACCCGTTGTGGCCGAGTTGATTCCAACTCATAGCAACCCTAGAGGACAGAGTAGAACTGCCTCATAAGGTTTCCAAGGAACTGCTGGTGGATGGGAACTGCCAACCTTTTGGTTAGCAGCTGAGCTCTTAACCACTGCGCCACCAGGGCTCCAAGTCTAATGCATCAATCTGTAAATCCTTGCAAGCTCACAACTTCTGGAAATAATCACAAATATGTTATTCTATTTTGGTCTTACTTCATCAGGAGAGTGCATGGTATTTCTACAAAAAGAAAAAAAAAAAAAAAATCACCGTCAAGTGGATTCCGACTCATAGCGACCCTAGAGGACAGAGTAGAACTGCCCCATAGGGTTTCCAAGGAGCGGCTGGTGGATACAAACTGCCGACTTTTTGATTAGCAGCCGAGCTCTTAACCACTTCCTACAGTCAAGCTAAATTAACGCGTGTTATTTCTGATTTCGTTTGTATTTTCTACAGCCAGGTGGTTCAGTGATTCGCACCCTGGCTAAAACTTCATCTGCGTCCCCAATGCTGTCTTTTAAAGCCCACGTTGCCTTTTATTTAGTTTCTTGAGCCTGGAAGCATTTTTGATAATCTTGAGAGCTTTGAAAGCAACTGTTTTTTCTCCCCAGGGGAAATTTGAGCAGTTCACAACAGCTGATAAAATAGCCCAATTCTTCTTTCTTTCAAAGGATAAAATCAAAGATGAAAGGGTGCAATATTTGTAACCGCTGTTTCAGGAGGGCTCCCCTGCGGCAGAAAAGATCAATCACATGGAAAACAAAGTTTTTCAGCACAAGGGTGAGTTCTCAATAGGAAGTGGGAAAAATAGTAAAGGGGGTACAGACATGTCCACAATGGGATAAATCTGTTCTCAAGGAATAATTGTAAGTATCTAGCAGGTCATCAAATCTAATCAAACGTAAAAGAATAGGTACATAGTTAGGAATTCAGCTTTAAAAGCTTCACTGAGCTTGATAAGGTATTTTATAAGAAACCAAAATCAAACGGACAAAAAAAAACCCAAACCTGTTGCTGTCAAGCCGATCCCAACTTACAGCAACCTTATAGGACAGGGTTTCCAAGGAGCAGCTGCTGGATTCGAACTGCCAGCCTTCTGGTTAGCAGCCGAGCCCTTAACCACTGCGCCACCAGGGCTTCTCTAAGAGAAGAAATCCCTATATTTTTCAATTTTCAGTGATCTTTGATGAGCAGATCTGAGCTAAACTAATTAGCAGAATTCCATACTGGAGTATGATTACAGAGTTGAGCACGCGTCGGCGGTGAAAATGTAATTTATGTGTCAATTTGTTACGCAACTACAGACTAGTTTAGGTGGCATGCTAGTGATATTTTTGCCTCTCTGGGGTATTGGAAGCTATGGTCACAAGATCTACGCTCATGAATAAAACATCAGTGAGCCTATTCCAATGTCAGCTGGGGGAACGAAAGCAAACATTGCCTCTGGGACAAACGATGGCCTTGAAGTGAAGACACTGTCGCCTTGGATCACAGTATTATATACAACTACGGGGTTGGCAAAGTCAAATCCCCTCGTTAAGGTCGTCTTTCAAAGGTCACACCAGCTGCTTACAAGCTCCAGGGCGAACACTGATTCCTCAGGCAGGCTTTGTATATTTAAAAAAAAAAAAAAAAAATTGCCTTTCAATGAGTTCCAACTCACGGTAAATCCCTTGTGTGTCAGCGTAGAACTGTGCTCCATACGGTTTTCAATGGCTGATATTTCAGAAGTAGATTGCCAAGCCTTTCTTCTGAGGCACCTCTGGGTGGACTTGAATTTCCAACCTTCCAGTTAGCAGCCACCACATTAACTGTTACACCCCCAAGGGGCTATATTGATCTATATATGTCCTCCTTCCTATGATTTCTTACACAACTAACATCCACACACATGCACACACCCACACACACCCACAAACACACATTGCTTTTCAAACAGCACACAAAAAAAAAGAATAACCATCAGTACCGACAATTTAGAGCTCCCAATATGCTTAAATGAAATAATTGGGGACTGGGGAGAATATAAGAATTCAAAGAGTAGGGATAGGTTGACTTCAATTATTTGTATTCAAAATGAGAACAACGGGTGAATTTTCTTTTTCAAAATTCTTTCCTTTCTTAGTTGATTCATTCACAAAACAACTAGTAAGTATGATGCCAAGTTCTGGAGATACCAAAACAGAGTAAAACCTGTGAAAGCCCGAACCTGTATAAGGAACCTGTCAGAGAAGCAAAACTCAAATATTTTCCACTAAAATGAGCGATAGAAAAGTAATAAGACTACACCCTGTCAAAGGCGGATAATTTGCAAGACTTAGAAAAAGAAGGCAGTTCTGTCGAGTTCCAGCTCTCACAGGTTTCACTGTAGGTCCTCTCTATGGGCTCACAGCCTGGCGCAGCAATTAACCTCTGGGGACGTTAAAATTCTGTTATCTTATCATCTTGTCTATTTATATTAAAACCCCAGATAGGAAGATTCAGGTTCATTAGGTCTAGACTGTACTTTTTGTTTGGTTTAATAGTTAAACTATTTATATTATCCATTTATTAAGCAAAAATATTATTTTTATGCACCAAACTATATTTCATTAAATATTCACATACAACTTATATAACCAATTAAATAAAACTTAAAACCCTTTGAACCCATTGCAGTCGATTGCCTTCTGACTCACAGTGACCCTATAGGACAGAGTAGAACTGCCCCGTAGGGTTTCCAAGGGCAGCTGGTGGATTTGAACTGCCGACCTCTTGGTTAGCAGCCATAGCTCTTAACGGCTGTGCTACCAGGGCTCCAAATAAAACTTAGGTATTTAAAATATTAATTTTCCCCAGTATTTAAACATTGATAGCAAACAGTTAATGACAATCTTCTTGGTCATCCAATTTAAATTTCCAGTTCAGTGTATCAGATTATTGGAAACATTCCCTTAAATGCTTTAAACACCCGTATTGTTACCACTTCTGATACTCGACATTCCTTTGTGTAGATCCAACCTGGCATCTGTGATCAAATCGTTCTGCCTGAAGAACTTCTGGTAACATTTCTTGTAGCTCAGCTCTGCTAGCAGTACATTTTCTCAACTTTTGCTTATTTAAAAAAAAAGAAAGAAAAAAGGCTAATTTTACATATTTTTTTCTAAATTTTATTTATTTTGTTGTTGTTGAGAATATACACAGCCAAACAAACACCAATTCAACGGTTTCTCCATGTACAATTTAGTGACATCAATTACATTCTTCCAGTTGGGCAACCATTCTCACCCTCCTTTTCTGAGTTATTCCTCCCCCATTAACAAACTTACTGACCCATAAAGTTCTTATCTCATTCTTTTGAGTTGCTGTTGTCAATTTGATTCCATATCAATAGTTCTTAAAAGAGCATAATGCTCAAGGCAGACCTTGTTTAAAGATATTTTTGCTGGATGTAGAATTAGGGCTTTCTCTTTCAGTACTGAAAGAAATCACTCCACTGCATTCTGGCTTACACAATTTCCAAAAAGAAATATGATTTAATTTGTGTCTTTGTTTCCCTATATGTAATGTTTCTTTTCCTCTGGATGCCTGAAAGATTTTCTCTTTGCCTATGGCTTTTAATACCTTAGGTATGATGCACCTAGGTTTGATTTGCTTAGTACTTATCCTGTTAAGCATTCTTTAAAATTAATAGATCTATGGTTTATGGTTTTTCTTTGATTTTGGGAAACTCTTGGCCATTATCTCTTCAGGGTTTTTGTTGTTGTTGTTGTTGTTTTTTTTTTTTTTTTGGCCCAATCACTCTGGCTTTTCCTTCTGGGACTCCAGATATGCGTATATTAAACCATTTGATATCATCCCACAGAGTCACTATGCTCTGTACCCCACCCCCAATATTTTTTCTCTTCGTGTTTCCATTCAGCTAATTTCCATTGACCTATCTTCAAATTCACATATTCTTCCCTCAGCTGTGTCCAGTCTGCTAATGAACCCATCAAATGAATTCTTCATCTCAGATACTATGCATTTTGCTTCTAGATTTTTCATGTGACTTTTTTGTCTATACTGAAACTTCGGAAGTGTTTATGCATTTTTGTCTACCTTTTCTGCTAGATACTTTAACGTATCATTTAAGTTATTTTAAGTCCTTGTATGATAGTTCAAGAGCCCTGGTGGCACAGTGGTTAAGCGTTCAGCTGCTAACCAAAAGGTCAGCAGTTCGAATCCACCAGCCGCTCCTTGGAAACCCTACTCTGTCTTGTAGGTAGCTATGAGTAGGAATCACCTTGACAGCAACAGGTTTCCGTATGATAGTTCCAATATATATGCATCTTTTTTTTTTATCTTGCCTTTTTGTGTGTGTGTTCTAATTTTTTATAGAATGCTAACTTTGGTGTGTAGACAATCAGTAGGGACTGGGGCAAGTGATATTTAAGCCTGGAAATGGGCATGCCTCTTCTTTCAGACTGTTAACACACACACATGTGTGCACGTGTGTGTGTGTGTGTGTGTGTAGAGGCAAAGAGGTCTGAGCCAATCTATTCAGAAGTTGAGCTGGGTTTGGGTTTTGTTGTTGCTATCATTGTCTTGCATGCACCCCAGACTTCAGTCTTTGGTGTGGGCTATTATCATTTTATTCTCAAAAGCGGGGTCCAATGTGCCAGAGAGCTTTTCTAAATATCCCTGCCCCCTCTCAGCATTCAGCAGTCCCTGCATGCCTGCACCACACAGGTGGTCTCTTTCCACACTCGTGCCCCTTTCCCTGTGGAAGACTAAGTACTGTTGCTTACTATCTGGTGTTAGCCTTGTAGTGGAAACACAGGGATTCTCAACTCTCTTGGTGCAGCTTGTGTATCTGGACATTAGATGTGGGGCTTTCTCAGCATCCCTGCTCCTCCTCCCTATGGCAATAAAACTCTTTCTTATATCTATGGCAGATTTGGATCAAGAGAGACTTTCCTGCTCCTCCCCAGATGTAGAAGAACCTTGCTTTGTGTAGCTGTAGGGTTCTGGCATAATTTCCTGCCCTTCTTCAAGGTCACAGGGGTTTTGCTTCTACTCTTCCCACAAAAGCAATGGATCATTGACCAGGTCCTGGGGGTGGGCATGTTGCATGACCTTTCCTGTGAGCAAAGGGTCTAGGGAAGAGAGCTGTGTTCTATGACTCTCCTCCAGTGGCCACCAGTCACACCTTGCCTGTGCAGCTTCAGCCCAGTCTTGAGCATGTGGTGGAAGCCCTTGAAAAAAGCTTAGAAGTGGATAAGAAACCATCTTGTGCCTGGGGATCCCAGTTATTCCAAAGGGAAACACCAGCCCATTCTCGGCTTTTAGGATGTATTATCATTTAGTTGATTTCTTCTTACCAGTTTCTATGGTGGCTACCTCTTCTCCCATGGTCTTGCAAAGATGAAGCAGGTCAATAGTCTCATCTTCCATTGGAACAGCTTGCCACTCTTATGAAGTTAGTTCATTTGCTTATCATTGGACCTCAGCTCTCTGATGAGCTCAAAAAAGTAATTAGAATTTTGTAGATTATCCAGCTTTTTCTTACTGTTAGATTGGGAATGATGTTCTCTTGGGGTTTTACACATTCTTAGGGGAAGCAGTACTCGCTGTATTGCTTTAATGACATAAATATGATATTTTGATTCACATTACTGGTTAAAAATAATTTTTAATACAATACATGGTTATTGGAATAGATAAGTTAAAACAAACAAAACAGCTTGATGTCTCTCAAGGGCATATGAAAAACTATGGGTAACCACTGGAAAACATAAATAATTCTCTTTAGGTTAGGGAGCTTAGGCTTCCCTACAAAGTCCCTCTAAAAAAGGTGGCATTTAAGTTTGATATCACAGACGAAAGCTACATTATTAAGCAGATGATTTTAATGCACAGTCAGGGTTAAGAACTATTGATATAAGAACATATTCGTGGCCACAAGTGCTCAAAAAGGTAGTGCAAAGGGAAGTTTACACAGTCCTTGTTTTTAATGGCAAAAAACCTGGAAACAAATCAAATGCCCAACAATGTAGGATTATTTAAAGAAATCATAACACATTCATAAAATACAATGTCATGTAGCCATATGTGGGAATTTGTAATTGATTTTTAAGTAAAAGAAATTACAAAGGTATGTACAAGACTAATTTACATGCATATGTATTTTGTAGATAGATGAATAGATACAATCAGAGAGAGATACACAATAAAAATGTTGATGGTATTTCTGCTAATGGTATTTTAATTGACTTTTTCATTTTTTCTTTTTATTTGTTGTCTGCATTTTATAAAATGTTTCTGCATATAGTGTCTTAAAATTTATTACTTAAAAAATGAGAAGTAGTAAAAAATAGGTGAAAAAATAAGAACAGGAAGAAGATAGAGAAAAATGAAATAAAACCATGGATGAGATTAATGCCAAAAAAAAAAGCATGCCTTGGGTTTGTGCCTAAGGCTAAAAATGAGCTGCAAATTATTCTCTGAACTTTCTAGCAACCATTGAAGAGATATAAACATGCCATAAGAGTCACAGTATTCAGAAGATAGAAAGAAATCCATTTCCAAGGAGTAACATAATTATTCTTGGATCAGAGAGAAATCTCTGGGTCCTCGTAAAAAGAGAACACTGGGAAATGGGGTGAATGACACCCTCAACAGCATCCTGATGGTAAATACAGCTCTAATTTGCATAACTCTATTTCTTTTGGGATTATTTACATGAAAAAAAAGTATGTTTCAGGAAAAAAAAAAATGTCAATTTAAGGTGGTTAGTATAAAACGGCCCAGATAAATTCAAGTCCTTCACTGCCTGCCTTGCAATGCAGATTGATTTTTGGAGCACGGAGGAATGGATGGATGGCACATCTGCCAGGTGGTTGTCCATCCACTGTGTTTCTCTCACCTGAGCTTTGGCAAAGTGTTAAGTAATGACAAGTTCTAGGTCCCATTCTCTTCTGAGAACCTAAAATGCTGCTATCCCATACTGACTGATCTTGTCTGAAAGATAAGAAGCCTGACGCAGGCAACAGATGTTTAAACAGAAGTCACCCTGCTTCCACACGGAGGATTCCTGGAAAAATTTGTGGACAGAGCCATATTGTCTTCCAGAACTAATCCTGGCTCCACTAAAACAAATCAACCAATATACAATCAAGGTTCCCAATTTTCAGCATCATAGTGCACGGAGCAATACCTTGACTCCAGAAAAATTGTAAAGTCAGTGTAATGAAATCACTAACTTAGATTATTAGGGAAGACGAAAACCAACTCATTAACAACCACAGCCTGTCAAAACAATAAACAATGTAAATTTAAGGTGTCCCTCCAAATTAAGATGCTTGCTAAATTAATTCAAAGATAAATGATATCGTTAATTAGTTGTTTAAGGCAGTTAAGTATATAAGTTGGACGAATGATGTGGGGCATCTATCCAAAATGATGAGGTTGTTTTTAGAACACTCGATTGTCTTCCTTTTTTCCTGGCAGTAATTAAATAGCATGGCTAGTTGTCAATTAAGTCCATTCTACTACATGACAATAAAACCATGCCGTCTGCACACGCAAGTATGCTCTCTTCCTATTCTCTCTAGGGAAGGAGTGTGCATGGGCATGCATGAAAATGATACAGAGGAATTAAGTGAAAAAAAAAAAAAATGATGTCCCTGTTTTACCCGTCTGGAAAAATTACCTGATTTATGGGAAAAAAAAAAAAAAAAAAAAAAAACTTTACTGAACCTGAACTTCAAAACGTGTTCTATATAAACATTAATAAATATGCTTCTATAAGTTAAGGTATTACAGCCTTGAGGTTATTACCGCCTCAGAAAAAGGCTGAAGAAAGACCACTTAAAGCAAGCACAGGTTATATTTTACTCTAACAAGGTGGCAAGGAAAATAACTGAGTAAGAAGAAAATTACCCTGAGCTTACTCTCATATATTCTTGGTGGTTAGGACAGCTGGAGAAGTAAAAGGAAGCATTACAAACCCAGGAGAAGGTTCTACTTAAAGATAGCAGCCTGAACGTGCAGGTAGGTGAGGCTTTTCTCTTAAGGTTTCAGATAACAATCAAGATGCCCAACTAAACTTTAATTTCCTGTAAACAACGACAAAAGAATGTTTCAGTATAAGTATGTCCCAATACTGCCTGGGATATAAACCAAAAACCAAATCCATTGCCATCAAGTTGATTCTGACTCCCAGGGAGTCGACAGAACAGAGTAGAATGGCCCCATAGGGTTTCCAAGGAGTGGCTGGTGGATTCGAACTGCCAACCTTTTTGTCAGCAGCTGAGCTCTTAACTACTGTGCCACCAAGGATTCCCTGTGGGATATACTTATGCTAAAAAAAAAAGTTTTGTTTATCTGAAATTAAAATGTAACTGGGTGTTCTGTATTTTTATTTGTTAAATCTGACAACCCTAACCTCTCTCTCCTGAAGTCATTTTAAATTTTCAGAAAATAGAATAACAAGGTATAAACCCACAATTACAAAGAGAGTACGTGTTGGCTTCGGGAGTGGGGGGGGGGGCGGGGAATTGGTGGAGGCATCAGCAGAGGAACAAAGTTAAAGCTCTGCCCAAAGAGAGTAAATGGGATAATGTTAGTGAAGCAAAGTCCAGGAAGTTATGCCCTAAAAGGCCTAAGAAAGGGCTGTAATGGAGGAGGTCTGCTGGGCAGCAGCCTGGAAGGTTGTGGGTTCTGGACCTAACAAGTACAGAGAGAATTACTGAAGGTCTCTACCCTAAGAGCTGGCACCCCTCCCACCCCAGCACCACTTACAGAATGACAGAGAGCAAAGCCTTTGCTCCTCCTGGTAATATAACAATAATACCCATAACAACAAATGGCTTTTTCCCAAAGAAATTTAAAAAGCTGTTTAGGGAGAAATAAGAAAGCTTTGAGGGAGTGGTTGCCCTCTGTTTTGGACTGGTTACTCAACATCTCACCCTAAAGCAAGGCCTTCTAATTGTAACGTACTCAGAGATCCAATTCAGCTTTACTCCTGCCTCATCCTTATGCATAAATGGACAATAAAAGATCAAAAGACATTTGAGAAAACCCTGTAGTATTAAAGAGACAAAGGCAAACAAATAGAAAATCTTGGAGAAAGGGGAATGATAGAAAATATTAAACCCTAAGCTTGGATAAAAGAGATAATTCAAAGGCTAGAAGTAAACATAAAAAAAAAAAACAATAAGCTTTCATGATTTTTTTTATTGTACTTTAGACGAAGTTTTACAGAACAAACTATTGTCTCATTAACAGTTAGTACACATATTGTTTTATGACATTGGTTAACACCCCCACGACATGTCAACACTCTCCCTTCTCGACCTTGGTGTCATGGATTGAATTGTGTCGACCAAAAATATCTGTCAACTTGGCTGGGTCGTGATTCCCAGTACTATATGATTGTGCAATCTGATGTGATTTCCTTATGTGTTGTAAACTCTATCTCTATGATGAGGTTATACTGACGATGTCTACAAGATTGGATAGTGTCTTAATCCAATCTCTTTTGAGCTATAAAAGAGAGAAGTGAGCAGAGACACATGGGAACCTCATACCACCAAGAAAGCAGTGCCGGGAGCAGAGCACGTCCTTTGGACCTGAGGTTCCTGCACAGAGAAGCTCCCAGACCAAAAGAAGATTGAGGACATAGACCTTCCTCCAGAGCCAATGAAGAAAGCATTCCCCTAGAGTTGACTCCCTGAATTTGGACTTGTAGGCTTCTGTACTGTAGCCTACTGGACTGTGAGAGAATAAATTTCTCTTTGTTAAAACCATCCACTTGTGGTATTTCTGTTAGAGCAGCACTAGATGACTAAGACACTTGGGTTCCCTATTATCAGCTTTCCTGTCCCCTCCTGCCTTCTAGTCCTTGTCCCTGGGCTATTGTGCCCCTTTAGTATCACTTTGTTTTATGGGCCTAGACAGAAGTGTGAACCTGGGGAGTGACTTCATTACTGAGCTAAAACGGTGTTCGGCGGCCATACTCTTGAGGTTTCTCCAGTCTCTATTAAGCCAGTAAGTCTGGTCTTTTTTTGTGGGTAAGAATTTTGTTCTACATGTTTCTCCAGCTCTGTCTGGGACCTTCTATTGTGATCCTTGTCGGAGCAGTCAGTGGTGGTAGCCGGGCACCATCTAGTTGTACTGGACTCAGTCTGGTGGAGGCCATGGTAGATGTGGTCCATTAGTCCTTTGGACTAAACTTTCCCTTGCATCTTTAGTTTTCTTCATTCTCCCTTGCTCCTGAAGGGATAAGACCAGCGGAGTATCTTAGATTGCTGCTCACAGGCTTTTAAGACCCCAGACACTACTACCAAAGTAGGATGTAGAACATTTTCTTTATCAACTATGTTATGCCAATTGAGCTAGATGTTCCCCAAGACCATGGTCCCCACAGCCCTCATCCCAGCAATTTGGTCTCTCAGGGAGTTTGGATGTGTCTATGGAGCTTCCACAACCTTTCCTTGTACAAGTTGTGCTGGCTTTCCCAGTATTGTGTACTGTCTTACCCTTCACCAAACTTACCACTTATTTATACCTACACCATTTATTCCCTCTTTTATTGTTCTGATGTTGTTGTCATTTAGAGATTAACCTCTCTGGTTCCCTGTTGTAATTCTTTTGGTTTTGGATAGTCCTTGAGAGTTCACTTCCTAGGTTGGTATCTGGCTCATATGATCTTGCGGCCTAGATTCAGGCTGTGGTCTGATGTTGTTTGTTCTCAAACTGAAGGACTCCCTTTAATAATTCTTGTAAGGTTGATTTGGTTTTTACATATGTCCTTAATTTCTGTTTATCTGAAAATGTCCTAATTTCACCATCATATTTGAATGAGAGTTTTGCAGGATATATTGTTCTTGGTTGACAATGTTTTTCTTTCAAGGTTTTATATATGTCATCCCATTGCCTTCTTGCCTGGATGGTTTCTGCCGAAGAAACAAAGCTTAGTCTTATTGTTTCCCCTCTGTATGTGACTTTTTGTTTTTCTCGAGCTGCTCTCAGGATTCTTTCTTCGTCTTTGGTTTTAGCAAGTGTGATTAGGATAAACCTTGGTGATTTTCTTTTGGGGTTTATCTTATATGGGGTTTGCTGAGCTTCTTGGATGGTCAGCTTTTCATCTTTCATGATAGTAGGGAAGTTTTCTGTTGGCAATTCTTCAATGATCCTCTCTATGTTTTGTTTTCTCCCCCTGTTCTGGAACTCCAGTCACTCGAAAATTTTTGCTTTTGATTGTACCCCACATAATCCTCAGGGTTTCTTCATTCTTTTTTCTGATTTTTCCTCAAACAGAGTTGTATCCAAGTGTTTGTCTTCAATTTAGCTGATCCTATCTTCCATCGTTTAAAATCTGCTCCTCAGGCCTTCTATGACACTGTCCATTTCTGAAATCTTGTTGTTTATCTTTTGGATTTCTAATTGTTGTTTTATAATTTCTAGTTGTGAATTTATTTTGGCATTTTGTTCTTGTATTATTTTCCTGAATTCTTCCATTTTTTTGTCTGTATTTTCCATGAATGTGTCTATTTTTTCCTCATTTTTGTCTGCTTTTTGCTTCAACTTTTGGATATCTCTGAATATTAGAGATTTAAATTCCTTATCAGGTAGTTCTTGTGCCTTTTCTTTTACTGGAAAGTCATCTGCTGTTTTATTTTGGAAGCCTACTGGAACCATCTTGTCCTGTTTTTTATATGTTTTGATATTGTCTGCTGTCTTCAGGACATTCAGTAGTTATTTTCTTCATTTATTGATTGTAGATTTGTTTCATCCTGCTTTTTTTTATTTGGTTACATCTGAGCAAGTGGGCTGTGCGTTCTTTGTTGTTTGCTCATCGGTAGCTACAATACTTTTCACCTCCTTGTCCAATAGGCAGGGTCAGTTTCTCAGGTATGGTAGAGCAGGGCAGGTCCAGCTGAAGGTGAGGGGCTGGCATGAATTGTTTGTGGCACGTACTAGGTCCAACAGGGCTGGCCAGGAATCAGTGCAAGGCAGGTTCTGGTAGGCCATGCCTGTGCTGCTCAGGAGTGTGATGTTCCGCACACAGTGCAGATAGGCAGGAAGGAAAGGGGAGCTGTGATGTGTGGAACTAATATGGGTATGGGAAAGAAGAGAGAGAGGAGAGCAAAACAGGAGCCAAAAACAAACAGACAAACACAAAAAAGAAAAACAAAGGCACGCACACACACACAAGAGTGATAATGGAGCTTGTCGTTGAAGTGGAGAGATGACAGACAGAGAAATGGAGAAAAACAAAAAGGAAAAACAAATAAAAAGAAAAAATAAAAATTTGAAAGGAAAAAAAAAGAAAAGCACCCAGGGATCCCACCAGTGCAGCTGCGAAGACTGGGAAAGTGGCTCCCCAGGCCTTGAAGGGGCAGAGGTGTCACACAATGCCAGGTATTCAGGAAACAGGAAAAGACGGTAAGTGTATAGAGATGAGAAACTGAGAAATGAAGAAAGACAAAAAGGAAAAAAAAGAAGAAATGCAGTGGTTCCCAAGCTGGGCAGTACAGTCCAGCCAGAAGGGGCTCCCAAGCCACGAAAAGGAAAAAGAAAACAAACAGACAGACAAGACAAAGAAACCAAACCAAAACAACAAAAAAAAAAGCATGGCGGCGTGGACCAGGGAAGAAGTTCCACAGCCAAGAGGTGCTTCACAGCCTTTCAAGAAGAAGCAAAGCCGGCACACAGAGCCAGGTGTTCGAGAGAAAGGAGAGGGAGGTCTTGAGTGGCAGGGAAGAAACCAAAAGCATCAGAAGAAAGCAACACCAGCAACAAAAAAATGGCACTGAAGGAGCTGGCCAGTGTGCGTGGGGTGAATCCAAGTGGCACAGGGCTGGGGTGGGTGTCTCCCGGCCAAGACACTGTAGCCAGTAGGAAGCAGTGGAGGTCGAGTTGGGGGAAGAAGGGTGGGGGGCTGGGAAAGCATATATGGCTGGTTGCCAGGTGCTCTGTCTCCTGCTAGGAGCTTCATGAAGATGCTTTCCCATACTCTCTGTCCACCAATCTCTGACAGGAGTCCAAGACGGCAAATCTGTGCTGCATTGGCTGATAGGGGACCTCCACATATATCTCTCCTCACTTTCCGTTCTCTGTCAGTTTCTTATTCCATTCAGTGGTTGGCTGAGTTCTTTATCTCTTCATTAGATGCTTAGGGTTCCACGGTTGATTTTTGTCTGTGTTTTACTTAGTTTTTCGGGTCTTTGCTGTGGAGGGATGGCATGGTGCTTCTGTCTACAGTGTCATGTTGGCTCCGCCTCCTCATTAATATTTTTAAAGGAAGTATTAAATGCATGCCAACAAAAACCAAACTTGTTGCCATCAAGGTGATTCCGACTCATAGCAACCCTATAGGATAGAGTAGAACTTCCCCATGGGGTTTCCAAGGAGTAGTTGGTGGATTCTGACTGCCAACCTTTTTGGTTAGTAGCCACAGTCTTGACCAGTGCACCACCGGGGCTCCATTAAATGCGTAAGGCCTGGCAACCTGCCTCTGAGAAATCAGCCATTGAAACCCTGTGGAGCACAGTTCTACTCTGACACACACAGGATCACCATGCATTGGGGCTGACTCAATGGCAACTGGTATATATATGTGTATATGTGTGTGTGTATGCGTGTGCGTGTGTGTGTGTGTACATGTGTATTGCTTAGAAGAGCCCTTGGCACACAGCAAGAGCTTAATAACTGTTAGCTATAAGCCCTGAACTGCTACCTAAAATGTTGGCAGTTCAGGTTCACCCAGAGGCACCTTAGAAGACAGGTCTGGTGATCTACTTCTGATAGGTCACAGACCTGAAAACCCTTTGGAGTAGTTCTACTCTGCATACATGGGGTGCCACAAGTTGGATTCAACTTGACAGCAGCTAACAAAAACCATAGTAATAACTAAGATGAGTAAGAGACTTCTTAATACTAGAACAGTAAGTCAGTTCCAGCAGAGACAATGCTATATTTCGAGGTAGTAGCTTAACAAAGAGAAGTGGAGATTGCTCAGGCTTGCTTTTCTAGGACAGAAAAACACACAGAGATTCAAGATAGTTACATTGAGGAATACGTGTGTCTTTGGCTGTAATAACCTCTGTGCTTTATTTCTTGAGAAACGGAAGGTTTGGGGAATGAATATGAGGTACGAGGTACCCTAACATGTATTGCAGCTGTCTTTTTTTATTGTTTAGCCACCACAGTACAAGATTATTGTCTCATAAAAGAGCAAGATCCCGTTTACCACTTAAGGGAGATTCAGAGAGAGCTTTTGTAAGATTCAGAGTCTTTATCAAAAATATTCCCATTGGCTAACTGACTCTTTCTGTCTAGTGTATCCATAATTAATCTGCAATAAAGAAACACCCAGAGGGGTCACTGGTCTTTTAAAAGCTATTAATGAGAATGCATTCTAGTTAAATGAAGTTTTTTCAAGCAGTTTTTTTTCTTCTTTTGCGTAAGTATTTGCAAACAAGAGTTTAGTAACTAAAAGTATTTAAATAATACATGAGGAGAGAGAGAAAATGTGTTTATGAACTATGTGGATATTCCCTAGGGAGAGGTTTTTTTAAATCTCATTTTTACATAGCAATTACTTGCCCTGCAGCCTATATGAAGCCACACTGAAATGAGCTGGTTTTCTCTTGAGAGTTATATAGAGTTGTTTGCACCTTTAGAAATGGTTGGTGTGAAAAATTACACTGAGAGTTACAGAAAGATTATGAAGGCTGAGGATAGAAACTAGTGGAATACAGAGCCAGCCTGATGTCCTTATTAAGAGCAGATATCCTGAAATGTTAAATGAAAAGCGTTGCCTGAAGTCCCTGAGAAGGAAATTCCCTCTTACACGAAAAGAACAATGGCAGTGTCATTCTGAAACACAAAGAAATTGCAGAGTTCCAGGGGGTGGCTATTCTAGGTGCTAAATAACTTTTCTTGACTGTGAGGGAAAAAAGAAAATAAAAATCACTCGGTGTATTTATTGCAAAACATCCTTGTCTTATTAATTGAAGCAGTTTGATTGCTGCTATACGTAATGCAGTGAAACTCTCCTGTCCAGGACAGACTACAGACACGAGAACTAGCAGACTATGGGGGCAATTAATATTAGTTGAAAACTTGTTATTAAAATGAAGCAAACAGTGTACTTTGCTAATTTAAAGAATCAAAGTTTTGTTTACTTACTAGTTTTATTTGTTCTCTGCTTCTTAAAATATATTTTAATTAAAAGGCATTATAGAAACAAAGATATATTTGATGAACTTGAAGTATTAGAATACACATATCAGGTCTCTTCAATTTATTATTTCATATATTTGGGGGCAAAGACCCTTGGCGGTGCAATGGTTAAGTCCTCTGCTTAAGGTTGACAGTTCAAACCCATCCAACACCTCCGCAGAAGAAAGACCTGGTAATCTGCTCCTATAAAGATTAGAGCCAAGAAAACCCTATGGGCAGTTCTATTCTGTCACATGGGGTTGCTATGAGTCAAAATCAACTCGTTGGCACCCAACAATGACAACAACATATTTAGGTGCAACTATTCCACAATACTGAGGGAAGATGCCAAAGGTAAAAATGTAGGTTTTCAAAGGTTTATATCTGGTTTGGGTGGAGCAAGATGGCGAAGGAAGTAAAAGCTCCCATTTAGTCCCCCAGCAACCCGCCCACTTAACAATGAATAAAAACAAGCACAGACTGAAATCTCAGAACTCTGGATGGCAGCTGAGGTGCTGGAAGGTCAGAGTGAATCCAGAAGCAGGGGAGAGGAGGAGCAGGGATGGCTTAGGAGCTGGGAGATCCTACCCACTAACTTCTGGAGCACTTGCTCATCACAGCCATTTTGGGACATGGCTGGGCAACACCTCAAACTGGGAACACAGAAAAGAAACTCATCTGAAGAAGCTGAAGCCCGATCTTTTAAGTAGGCACAGATTGGTCACAGGAGTGGCAAGCCACACAATTGGGAGGGGACAAAGGGAGACTGTGGCACCGCGAGAGAGTGCTGTTGAATCTCACTGAGGCCCAAGATGGACGGGCAGGAACTGCAAGGGCAGCAGGGCAAGGGGAATACTTCAGACTGACAAGTGACACAGAGGGAAATGGCTGGCTCTCTGCCCACTGCTGGACATCATGAGATAGTTTGTGCAGGGATGCCTATGAGGGAAAGAGAGAGACAGCCCCCCACTCTCACCACAAGAATGTCAAGCTCCATTGCTTACATCAGCATCTGCAACCAGGTAACCACCCCCCACCCTGTGCATGCATATTGAATTCCAGAGGTCAGGCATCCAGAACTCGTGAATCAACACTGAAAAAAATCTAAGGCTAAGAGCGTCCTCTAGTGGTTCTCAGAAGAAGATACCAAGCTCACTGCCACTGGGTCGATTCTGACCCATACTGACCCTGTGGGACAGAGTGGAGGTGCCCTGTGGGGTTCCTAGGGCTGTAAGTCTTTGCAGAGGCAGGCTGCTGCATCTTTCTCCTATGAAGAGCCTGATGGGTGTGGGCCCTGGCCTTTCGGTTGGCAACCAGGCACTCAGCTGCTGCACCACCAGGACACTGAGTCAGAAAATTTTTGCACAAAAACTAGGATGCAAAATTTAAAGTAAAAAATAATAATAACAAAATGGCCCAAGTTCAACAAAAATACTAAAACACAAAATCACAAGAGAAGAAGGATCAGTCAAAAGTAAAACATGAAGAAGAGGAAATTTCTCCTGTGGAGGCCACACTGACAGGAAGAATTGAAAATGTTCAGACTGTGATGCTAAATATGTTTAAAGAAAGCAAAAGCCACACAGAAAACAAACTAGCAGAGATCAAGAAACAAATGGAGGAACAAAATGAGATCCTTAACAAGGCAATTGAAAACATAAAAAAAGAGAGAGAGAGAGAGAGCAACTGGAACTGAAAAATAAAGCAAATGAATTAGAAAAGGGAAGAGAATCACTCAACAATAGAGTCAAATAGACAGAAGATAGAATAAATGAACTAGAAGACAAAATAACTGAACTTATCAAGTTTCAAGAGAAACAAGAGAAAAGAACAAAGAAAAGTGAACAAACCCAAATGGATGTATGGGATTCAATTAAGAAATCTAGCATTAGAATTATTGGAATCACATAGCACCATGACAATAATAATGGCATAGACACAATTTTCCAAGAGATAATCAGAGAGAATTTCCCAGACCTGAACAGAGAACCAAGCCGGCAAGTACAGGAAGCTAGATGAACCCTAATTAGAAGAAACACAGAAAGATCAACCATGCACCTTATCATAATAAAATTCTTGAAAACCAAAGACAAAGAGAGAATTCTGAAAGCAGCAAGAGAAAAACACAATATAACATAGCAAGGGGCTTTCATAGGAGTCAGTGCAGATTTCTCCCCAGAAACTCTAGAGGCCAGAAGAGAATGGAGCAACATATATAAAATACTGAACAAAAACAATTCCCAACCGAGAATTCTTTATCTATCAAAGTTGTCATTCAAAAACAAGGAGGAAATCAAGACATTTACAAACAAACAGAAGCTCTGGGAATTTGCCACAACCAGACCAGCTCTGCAAGTATTACTCAAGAGAGTACTCTAAATGCAAAGGCAAGAGCATTAAATAAATACTCGTATCTATAAGTGGGGAAAAAACAAATGAATAAAAAATAAGAGAGAGAGAGAGTGAGATCTCCAAAAAATGTAACAACAATAGCAATCATAAGGACCAAGTACATGATATTTTCATAAATAAACTCAAAAACTAAATTGCGCAAACAATACAATATCTCATTTGTAAGAAATAAGTACAAAGTAAAAGTATGGAATATAGGATTATATTGATGTTAATGGAGGTACACCAACAGAAATGGGGAGGCAGGAGCACATCAGGAATAGATTTAATATGTTAAGGTTGTATGTTAACTGTTGTTCATATGTTAAACATTGTTGCAATTGTAAGTTGTGTAATGTAATATATGTGGTAATCACTAAGAAATCAGACAAAAAATACTCAGAAAAAAAGAAGGAAGAAAGCAAAGAGGCTCATGATAAGTAAGCAGCCAAATAAAAACAAAACAGAAAAAGCAGAATAAAAAAGTAAAGAAGATACAAAGCACACCGAAAACAAATAGCAAAATGAGTGAGGCTGACACTTCATTTTCATTAATGACCTTAAATGTAAATGGTCTAAATGCCCTGTGCAAAAGGCAGAGAGTGGTAGACTGGATTAAAAAAAAAAAAAAAGGCCAATCCTTTTGCCATCTACAAGAAACACATCTTAGACATAAGGACACAAACAGACAGAAAATAAAAGGATGGAGAAAAATATCCCACTTAACCAAGAAACAACAACAACAACAAAAAAAAAAAAAGCAGAGGTGGCCATACTGATATCAGATAAAAATAGACTTTAAATCAAAATCTATTACAAGGGGTAAAGAAGGACATTACAGAATAATAATAGGGCCAATCCATCAAGAAGATATAACAATTATAAATGTATATGCACCTAACAGCAGTGCTCCAAAATACATGAAAGAAATACTGACTAATATGAAAGGAGAAGTAAAGAACTCCACAATAATAGAAGAGGACTTTAACACACCACTTTCAAATACAGACAGAACATCTCAAAAGAAGGTCACTAAGAACCTTGAGAACTTAAGTAACACCATAAGGCAATTGGACCTAATGGAAGTATATAGAACACTCCATTCAGCATCAGAACAGTACACATTCTTCTCCACTGCACATGGATCATTTTCCAGAACAGACCATATGCTAGGACATAAGTCTCAACAAATTTTAAAAGTTTGAAATTATACAAAGCATCTTCTTTGACCATAGCAGTATGAAGCTAGAAATCAACAATAAGAAAAATCAATAAACAAATACACAGAAACCAAATAACACATTACTAAAAAACTATTGGGTCATAGAATAAATCAAAAGTGAAATTAAAAAATTCCTAGAATCAAACAAAAATGAAAACACAACATATCAAAATCTTTGAGACACAGCAAAAGCAGTACTTGGGGAAATCCACAGCAATAAATGCATACATTGAAAAAGAAGAAAGATCCAAAATCACTAACTCAAACCAATGACTTGGACAAATATAAGAGGAAGAGAAAAAGAAGTTAAAACCTACCAGAAAAAGGAAATAATAAAGATCAGGGCAGAAATAAACTAAATAGAAAATAGAAAAACAATAGAATGAATCAACAAAACCAGAAGTTGGTTCTTTGAAAAGATTAAAAAAAAAAATAGACAAACCGCTAACTATATTGATGAAAGAAAAATACCAGAAGGGGAAAATAACCAAATTAAGAAAGGAAACTGTGACATTACAACCAATCCAAGAGACATAAGATCATAACTGATTACTATGGAAACTGTACTTCAACAAATTTGAAAAACTAGATGAAATGGACAAATTCCTAGAAACACACTACCTACCTAAATTAATACAAACAGAGGTAGAAATTTTAAACAGATCCATTACAAAAGAAGAGATTGAGGTTGTCATCAAAGTACTACCAAAAACAACAACAAAAATGCTCAGGACGAGATGGCTATGTCGGAGAATTCTGCTGAACATTCAGAGAAAAATTGACACCTATCCTACTCAATCTCTTCACAAACATAGAAGAGGAAGGAACACTACTAAACTCTTTCTATGAAGCCAGAATAACCCTGATACCTAAACTAGGCAAAGACATCACAAAAAGAGAAAACTACAGACCAATATCCCTTATGAACATAGATGCAAACACTTTCAACAAAATTCTAGCCAATAGGCTTCAGCAATATATTAAAAAAAAGCACACACCACGATCAAGTGAGAGTCATACCAGGATTACAAGAGTAATTCAGCATTAGAAAACCAATCAGTGTAATCCACCACATAAATAAAACAAGGAAAAGAACCATAGGATCATATCAATTGATGCAGAAAAGGCATTCCATAAAATTCAACACCTTATCCTGACAAAAACTCTCAGCAAAATAGGAATATAAAGAGAATTTTTCAACATAAGTAAAAGCATGTATGCAAAACCAACAGCCAGCATTATACTGAATGGAGATAGATGGAGAGCCTTTCTTTTGAGAACGGGAAGGAAACAAGGATGCCAATAATCACCACTCTTACTCAACATTGTACTGCAAGTCCTAGCCAGAGCAATAAGACAAGAAAAAGAAGTAAAATGTATCCAAATAGGAAAGGAAGAAGTAAAACTATCTCTGTTTACAGATGACATGATCCTGTACATAGAAGACCCTAAAGATTCTACAAGAAAACTACTGGAACTAATAGAAATACATAAGAATAAGGGATGTTTATAGTAAATGCTACAAAATACACAAAGGAGAATGAACAACGCTGTCTCGAAAGACGTACAGCCAGAATGTTCCTTAGAAACGAGGATGGCGAGACGTTTCACATACTTTGGACATGTTATCAGAAGGGATCAGTCCCTGGAGAAGGACATCATGCTTGGTAAAGTAGAGGGTCAGTGAAAAAGAGGAAGACCCTCAACGAGATGAATTGACCCGGTGGCTGCAACAATGGGTTCAAACATAACAACAACTGTGAGGATGGTGCAGGACAGGGCAGGTTTCGTTCTGTCGTACATAAGGTCACTGTGAGTCTGAACTGGTTCAACAGCACCTAACAACACAACAACAATCTGCTTTACTAAAAGTCAATTGATTTAATCACATGCACTACTCCATAACAGCAACCAGTGTTTAGCCAAACAACTGGGCACCATAGCATAGCCAAGTTGACACATAAAACTAACCACCACACTGCCTATCTTCTAACACAGAGCTGACTGCAGATGCATGCCTGAGCCCAGCAGAGACCAGAACTGCGCAGCTGACCTGTAGACTCAGGAGTAACAACAAATGCTGTTATTTCAATCCACTGAAATTTGATTAGTTTGTTACATAACAACGGCTAACTGATTGATATAAGAAAGCAGAGGTAGATTTAGAGATCAAACCATCAGAATGAGGCTTCTTTAATTTTACTTAAATTAATGTAGCCAAACACAATGAAAATTTTCTAAATTATGCAAAATAAATAAAAATCCCTGTGAATCAGGCAGTCAGGAGAGGGCAGGGCAGCTACAGTTCATTTCTTAAGGAGAACCAACAGCGTCTACTATCATCCTGGCGGTTAGGCATTGCAGGATAAAAGAGCAAGTTACAAGCACAAAGGTAAATGGATTCAGAGATCCAGGTCCTCAAAAGTACAACCCTTTGTAGGAATGGTCAAACATTCAGCATACGGAAAATACAAAATAAAAGAAGTCACGATTCTGATTCATAGTGACCAATAGGACAGAATAGAACTGCCCCATATGGTTTTCTAGGCTGTAATCTTCAGGGGAGTAGGTTTTTTTCCTCCTGTAGAGTGGCTGGTGGGTTTGAACAGTGGATCTTTCAGTTAGCATCTGAGCACATAACCATTGCACCACCAAGACTCCTTAGGTGATACACTAAGGAGTGGAAAATCCATGGAAATAAAACTATTTTACTGTTTATAGACCAGAAAGGTGACACTGTTGGCCACAGATTTAGCGTAGCTCCGTCCCATAGGTTGTCCAAGGCTGAAAATCTCTACAGAAGCAGACTGCCACATCTTTTCAACTGGAATGGTGTTATACCTGTTGCCATCGAGTCAATTCTGACTCATAGCGACCCTATAGGACAGAGTAGAACCACCCCATGGGGTTTCCAAGGAGCAGCTGGTAGATTTGAACTGCCCACCTTTTGGTTAGCAGTCATAGCTCTTAGCCACTGCATTAGACATTACAAATGTGACATCTCCTTTACAAGTTAACTAAATCGCATACACATATATGACTCCAAAAGCTTGGTGTATGTACAAAAAGATTTTATAATCTGTAAAGAAAAAGAAGGCTGAAATTTTTATAGTGCATAAATCATCTCATGTTATATTATGATGAGGTGATATTAGATATATACACTTCAACATCAAATTAGAGACATTTATCTGTGACAGAGGCACTCTGGTGGTGCAGTAGTTAAGCATTCAGCTACTAACCTAAAGGTCGGCGATTCAAACCCACTAGGGGCTCTGCGGGAGAAAGATGTGGCAGTCTGCTTCTGTATAGCTTTGGAAACCCTATGGGGCAGTTCCACTCTGTCCTATAGAGGCTCTATGAGTTGGAATCGACTTGATGACAATGAGTTTGGTTTGGTTTTAGTTTGTCTGTGATAAGTGATAGGTTTTTTTGCAGTCTTTAAAATGTTCAGTGAAAAAACAATTGCTCAAATGGTGTTGTATAGATGAAATATCTGATAGATATTTAATATCGCTGTATGCCTGCTGAGTTCAGTGGCACATAGCCATGTCATCAACAAATTGGGAGTTTGCCTGCATCTCCTAATTCTATCAGCAGAGTTTCATGGGCTAGATGGCACTACTTCCTATAGTTTCTTAGTTTCAAGATGCAAACTTATTCACATGACTGTGTGCATATCCTGGACAGAAACTGATTAATGAATAAATCTATTTATAATTTGTCAGTTGTTAATTTTCCATTAGCTGCACTTTTTTCATTTGTATCTATTTGGAAAGAGCATGTTTGTCATTTTCCAAAGGAGGAAAGTAAAATTCAATCTACTAGGTTGTTCTGCAGTGAATTTGTGGATTAAAGAAAAAACAAAGCAAAATAATAACTACCTGCAAGCTATTCAGCTCTGAGACAGCATCACAGCTGGTGAAATCCCTGTTGCTTCCAGACATTTAATGGTGGTTCTGTCTCTTTATTTTGATAGAAAAACAATCAAACTGCTTTTTTCCTCAGCTTCCAGAAGAAATGACATGTGGTAAGACCCCTGGAGCTATTATGTAAAAGTTAAGCTCACAAGTTCACTAATCTGCGTGGAAAATACAGAAAAACATGTCAGAGTTATAAGGGGAATGACTTTTAATTGGAAATTTACACTTGGTGTATAAAATGTTAGCCTTCCAAGGTTGTTATTTTCAAATGGATGGGAAAAAATGGATTAAAAGTAACTGAGAAAAGGAAAAGAAAAAAAAAAGTAACTGGTTTTCTGATCGTGTATTGAGGTGGGTATTGCCCAGGGTGTGGAACTGTTGAAATTCAGTAGAAGTACAAAAAAAGACCCATCATACTATAATATGGAGCCCTGGTGGCGCAGTGGTTAAGAGCTCGGCTGCTAACCAAAAGGCGGGCAGTTCGTAATCCACCAGCCGCTCCTTGGCAACCCTATGGGGCAGTTCTGCTCTGTCCTATAGGGTTGCTATGAGTCAGAATCGACTCAATGGCAACAGATTTGGTTTTTGGTTTATACTATGATATAAGCTTCACACTAATGAACCGACTTGTTAGCTTTTATCTTCTCTCATTTCTCAAACACACAGTAACGTTAACATTTTGTTCTTGCCTGCTGTTTGATAAAGGTGTGTTGTATCCAACTCCAGCTGGGTTTTTGGCACAAATTATTTGAATAACTACCTGGAAAGCCCTTTAAATTTTATGTAAGTTGACATTTTTGCAAATCTCAAGTGAATTTCTTGTTTAAAGACAAAAAAGCAAGGAAAAAAAAAAGCAGGTGATAAAAGCTGAATATTTTTATAGCAAAATGTAGAGAATAGGATTTTTTTTTAGTGGGGGGTTGATATTTCATTATTTATAGGTTGTGTATTTTTTCATATTTTAATATCTTTGAAATTAGAACGCATCGTATAATTAATGACATTCAATATTCTGATAGGGAGCTTTTTTTCCCCCTTACCGTTACATAAAATAATGGTATATCTTATTAGGGGCATCAGAGTTGAGATAGGAACCCTGGAGGCACAGTGGTTAAGAGCTACAGCTGCTAACCAGAAGGTCGGCAGTTGGAATCCACCAGCCGCTCCTTGGAAACCCTGTGGGACAGTTCTGCTCTGTCCTGTAGGGTCACTATGAGTCAGAATCAACTCGATGGCAACGGGTTTGGTTTTTGGTTTAAGTTGAGATGAAATGCAGTAACTTTACTGTTATACATTATGTCTGGTGCAGTCAGGCTGTCTCTAAATTCAAGTTGCACAGCCTTTTAAATCTACCTCCCTAGTGTACTTGGACTTAGGAACAAGAATTTCTCTCCTCTCTACCTTCCCACAGTTACCCCCTGCAAGTTTATCTTTCTCTGTCATCCAGTGTCTGCTTGTTACAATTCTCAAACTTGTGCTCACAACTCCAAGGGAGGATTCCACAGCTCCCTCCTCCTTAAAGCTCTCCTTGCTTTCCCAGCCAGAAAGGTCATCATCAGCCTCTAAACTCTAACGCCTCTATTCTGAACTACAATCATTGCACTTTTCATAAACTGTCCCATGTGAAATGTATTGTATGTTGGTGTACCTTTTCAACTGGATTGTAAGGTTCTTAATTTTAGAGACCAGGCCTATGATGTCCGAATCCTCAGCCGTGGGTTTAAGGCCTTCCGTGGGCTGGTCCCCTAATAGTTGTGCAGCTTCTCCTCCCACGAGAATCCTCTAAGATTTCTGTGGCACTGTTGTCATAATGGGGCCCTGGTGGTGCAGTGTTTAAAAGCTCAGCTGCTAACAAAAGGGTCGGCAGTTCAAATTCACCAGCAGCTCCTTGGAACCCCCTGGGGCAGTTCTCCTCTGCCCTATAGGGTGGCTCTGAGTCGGAATTGACTCGCCGGCAACAGGTAAGGTTTTTGTTTTGTTTCTTGATTGTCATAATGAACTAGCTGGTGTTCCTCTCACACTCAACACCTCCGTGTCGTCCTGATGGCTCCTCAGACTGTCATATGTATACTCCGATTCGCATATCACAGTCCATAATTCTGTAAGATCTCACTCAGTGATTACAGATTAAAAATCTTCCTCAGGGCTTTCGGTTACAAGTAATTATTTCTTCCTCTGTGCACACAGCAATTTTTCCTTTAATCCTTGTTAAGCCAACCCTGGTACCCTATGGATATGCAATTGTAGAATTATCAGGTTTTGGTCTATATTCATGCTTTTGCATGCATTTTGCATAGCTCTAAAAGACTTCGTGACAGATACATAAAGCAGGACACGTTCCGTTGGGCAAATATGCTGCAAAAGATCTCTTTAAAGTGTGGCTATGAGTCGGAACTGACTCAACGGTACCGAACAAGGAGAAGAAGCCTGGTGTTCTGCTCTCCTGGCCTTTTTCAAAATTCTTCTGTCCTTTTATCCTTGAAGCAACAGACTTCTCTTCATTGTTCTCCACCATGGTCTACATCAGAGATTTTTTTCTCTGTCAATAATTACGTTGGCCTAGTAGGGTTACTCATGGAAGAAAGATGTGGCAGTCTGCTCCCTTAAAGATTACAGCCTTGGAAACCCTATGGGGCAGTTCTACTCTCTCCTATAGGTTGCTATGAGTCGGAATCGACTCGTTGGCAATGGGTTTGGTTTTGGTTTTAATAGAGTTATTTGTGGATTAAATTTAGGTAATCGCCATAGAACTTCTTACACACAGTAAATTCTGTATAAATGTTAGTTTCCTCCTTCCCCTTTCTGATCGTTGAGAGGTAAGCTTGGAGCTCAACACATCCCTAAGTACTTCGGTTGGAGCCCTGATGGCACAGTGGTTAAGAGCTTGGCTGCTAACCAGGTCGGCAGTTGGAATCCACCAGCTGCTCCTTGGAAACCTATGGAGCAATTCTACTCTGTCCTGTAGGGTCACTATGAGTCAGAATTGACTCGACAGCAATGGGTACAATGAATAAGTACCTTGACTGACACTGGGATTCATCCTCCTAGAAAGGATTAAGGCTGATAATATAAAGAATTATCTGTGCCTGTGTTCATCAGATGTCTGATGTAGATAACACTCTTATGCTTTGATCACCTAATTTTATCATAATGCATGCTATTTGGCTAGATTTTTGTGGGATGAACTGAATCTTGAAATGAGATTTTGTTTTCAGACTAGCTTACTAATGAAAGACTAAAGATTATTAAGCTGGATGGGAAATTAATGATCAAACAATTCTCTCATTTAACAGATTAAAAAAATGAGAACTGGAAAAATTGTACAATCCTATACAGAGAGGAAAGAAGGTATAGAAAATATAATATTAAGCTTTGAAGTCTTTGGAGTTAGAATATATATGAAATATGTTAATGATTAATTTATTCAAAGTATACCCAGTTTAAAAGTTCTATTAGCATTTTTTAACATTCAAATGTAATTCTGCAATTCTGTGATTCTTTTAAAAGATATACAGGCAATAAAAGAGATGGAATTTTTGTTTAGAATCCTGTAGCTACAAAGTATGTTCAAGGGCCATTCAGACATTAAGCTTTTAGATAATTATCAGTGACATTTAATGAGGCATGATTTCATAACAAAGTTGAATATTACTTTAAAATCATTTTCACACAGCAATTTTGGCTTTCAAAAAGCCTGAAAAAAGGACGCTCATCAATTCAGCGGCATGGTTTGCTGTTTGCTCTTCCTTTTCTTAAAGGATGGAATCAATACTGTAATGTTGATTCTAAATGTCATTATTTGCCCATTTTAAAATTTGGGAAATTACTCTCCAGATATTTTAGATAAATATTTGAAAAATTTCAAATAAATTACTGAATAATGACAGCTTGAGAGTTGTGATCTACAATATTTTTGTTCAAGTAATGTTTTCACCTAAAACATTTTGGCGTTCACATACTTTCTTCTTTCACAGTTTGACTGGGTCCCTTCCAATTTTAATCTGTGACAGAAAGTACCACATGGAATGAATGCACTTACTTTATGTGAAAGGTAGTATTTAGCATGTTCAGGAAGGGGAACACCTTAATAACTGTGACTTAGGCCAAGAAAGCTTTATTATTGTTATTATTATTATTATTTTGGTTTGACGCTCTTGTGGCATAATGAATGTGTTCACTTGATAGAACATGGTGCCCTCTTGGGAATCTCTAGCCAGCTGGGTATTATAAGCGGGGCCATCTGTTCAAATTAGCTCCAACTTTAAACTTCAAAATGTTGTAACTGTCACTTATGTTTTTCTTACATAATATTGATGGGAAAATTCTATAAATTCTGACACTTATCCCGTGCTAGTTAGTGGATTAGCTCTCTTTCATTCCTAATGTGGCCATAGCCAAATGGAGTACAAGCAAATATATCTTAGTACCACTTAGGATGGTTTTGGTTACAAGTAATAAGAGAAGCGAAAGGAAATTTACTACATTCCAAAGCATGCAGTTGAGAGATAGGAAGGCCCTAGGGTTGGTTATTTCAGTGACTTCATACTTTGTCAAGGATCACAGTTCTTTGTACAGGTTAAGGTCTGACATTCTCTTTAAGATGACTTTATCACAGCCTACTTTATCTCTTAGTTAGAATATGACTGCCCCAGTTAAAGATGCCACACACAGACGGGACAAAGCCCAAAGGAAGAAGAGGTATACCTCTGCCAACATGTCTTTATATGAGCTAAGCAACCTTTCCCAGAAGTCCTCAATCAGATGTCTACTATATCTCACTGGCCAGAATTTGCATTCTATCCCCAAATCACTGGCCCGTGAATGACATTTTCACAGTTACCTTAGAGCGGTAGTCCTCAAAATGTGGTCTCTGGACCCTTGTATGGATTGAATTGTGTCCCCCAAAATTATGTGTTCAATTCCTGGCCTTTGACCTGTGGATGTAATCCTGTTTGGAAATAGAATTTTCTTTGCTATGTTAATTAAATGGTACTCAAGTGGAGTAGGTTCTAAATCGAATCACCCCTGAGTTATAAATTCACTGTAATAGAAACAAAAACACACACACATAGGGATGGCAGACCTCATATGGGGATCCTCTATAAGCAAAAGAACCAATAAATGTCCCAGACTACTGTCAAGGAAGAAGTCTACGTGGCAAAGACCCTGATTTGGACTTTTAGCCTCTAAAACTGTGAGAAAATAAATTTCTGTTCTTTAAAGCTACCCACTTGTGGTATTTATGTTATAGCAGCACTGGGTAACTAGAACAGACTCTTTGTTGTTATTGTTAGTTGCTATCAAGTCAGCTCTGACTCATGGAGACCTTATGTATAACAGAACTCAACATTGCTGACCCTCCGCTGTCTTCATGATCATTGATGTCTGAGTTCATTGTTGAAGCCACCATGTCAATCCATCTCATGGAGTGTTCCCTCATCCACTGACTTTCTACTTTACCATGTATGATGTCCTTTTCTAGTGATCGGTCTTTCCGGAAGACCAGACGTGACCAAAGTAAGGAAGAAATCTTGCCACTCTCACTTCTAAAGAGCATTCTAGCTGTACTTCCTCCAAAACTGATTTGTTCATTCTTCCGGCAGTCCATAATATATTCAATATTCTTCTCCAACACCACAATTAGAATATATCAATTCTTCCTCATTCTTCCTTTTCCATTACCCAGCTTTCACACTCATATGAGGTGACTGAAAATACCATGACTTGCATAAGGCACAACTTAGTCGTCAAAATAACATCTTTGCTTTCTAAAGCTTTAAAGAGGTCTTTTGCAGTAGATTTTTCCAATGTACATCGTTTGCTTCCTTGATTGCTGCTTCCATGGATATGAATTGTTGATCCAAGTAGAATAAAATCCGTGACAACTTCAACAGACCCTTAGTGTTCCCAAAACCCTTTCAGAGTATCACTAAAGTCAAAAACAGTGTCATAATTATATATAATGTTATTTGCCTTTTTTACTTTGCTGAGATTTTCACTGATAGTACAAACACAACGGTGGCAAAACAGCTGTTGCCTTAACATCAGTCTAGCAGTGGGATCAGATTGTATTGGTCATCATTGTAACACTCGCCACCACACAGACATAAAAATATAAAAATAAGTAAGTAAATAAAAGCCTGTTTCACTTAATAATGGCCTTGATGAAGCAGTGAAATTTATTAATTTTGTTAAATCTTGACCCTTGAGTACTTTTTTTTTTATTAATTTGTGTGACAGAAATGGAAAGTATGCAAAAAGTGCTTCTTAGTAAAACGAAATTTGATGCTATCTTGAGGAAAAGCTCTTGCGTGATTGTGTGAATTATGAGCTAGACTAGTCGATTTTTTTATAGACTGCCATTTTGCCTTAAACAAAAAACTGACAGATACTTGAGAATTTGGTAGAAATTTTCTCAAAAGTAAGCAAAGTGAGTCTTTGACTTCAAGGAAAACAACTAACACTCTTTGTTGCCAGTGATAAAGTCTGAGCTTTCCAGCAAAAAATTAGAATTTTGGAAAACTTTTATCTGCCCCTGTGAGTTGGACAGCTTCCCAATATGTGAAGACTTTTCTAAGGAGGCTCATGACGACACTAATGAATGTGATGTTTTTTGAGGTTGTGTAATGACATGTGTCAACATTTGGAAGATTTGCATAACTCTCTGAACCAATATTTTCCACATGACCAAGGCATATTGTTAAAAAAAAAATCATGCGTTAGTAAAGAGTCCGTTACAAACTCAGTGTCAATCAAGGGATTTTAATGTAATGGAGAGCGAAATGTTCATCCATATGGTTTCAAATTTCACAATGCACTTGTGCGTTATGGAATGACTATTTGTCAGGTATTGGTGTTCTATCAAAAAAAATGTACTATTATCTGAAAAAGTTATTAAAAGACTCCTCCTTTTCCAAAAACATAATTGTATAGGCACAGCTTCTTCATATTCTTCAATCAAGACAACATAATACAACAGATTGGATACAGAGTCAGGTATGAGAATTGAGACATTGTCTATTAAGACAGACTTTAAAGAAATTTGCAAAATATAAAACAATGCCACTGTTTTCACAGTTTTTTGGGGGGGGAATACAGCAAATTTCATAAAATAAGTTATTTATATTATAATAACAATGACTTAATTTTTCTTATTTTTAATGACAATAAATTTTTTAAACATTCTTGTTTTGATTTCTAATATGAAAAATATGAATAGACATAATCTGAAAAGTCTTTGGGGTCCTCTGTTTTTAAGAGTGTAAAGGAACCTCAAGGCCAAAATCTTTGAGAATCTATGACTTAGTCCAATTTCGTATTCACCTCTTGGGAGCAGAGATAGAGAAGCCTCTCCAGTGGTCCATGACTACCTGGAGGAGGTAGGACCTCAACAACATTAGACTCTATTAGATTGGTGGGGGGGAGTCCCTGAGTGGTGCAAAAGGTTAAGGTATTTGGCAGCTAACCTGAAAGTCTGGAGATCCAAGTCCACCCAGAGGCACCTCGGAAGAAAGGCCTAAGGATCTACTTCTGAAAAATCAGCCATTGAAAACCCCTTGGAGCACGGTTCTATTCTGATACGCAGGAGGTGGCCATGAGTTGGAGTCAACTGGACAGCAACTGGTTTAGATAAGTGAGAGATGGGAGAATGGATGTTGGAAAGGCAATCAGCGATGTTTGCTAAAATCCTGGACAGTATGACAGCATTTCTTCTGTGGTGCCTTGAATTGTTAATGAAATCAGTGGCTTTCAAACTGTGCCTTCTGGAGTTCCTTCATAGGGGGCACATAGGCAGGTGGGAATCAGGCAGGTTTCAGCCCCGCACTGCTCCAATCAGAGCTACTCCAAATTGATCTGTTTTACATATTGGGCTTCCTCTTAAGATTGTATTTAAGGAAAATGTTTGGAAGTGGCTAATTTAACATTTCTATGTGGAAATTTTTAACTTTTGATATCTTAACTCACAAACTAGGCTTTAAACGTCTTGGGGGCCAGTTTACAGATTATTCTCCATTTTACATCAAACATCAGAGCACAGGGCTTTTTAATTAGTAACTACAATGCCAGTTAATTGTCAGTAAATTTTTCCAGTTGCCATTTCCCCCTACTTTTGCTGTGGAAGGTCATATTGACAAATCAATCGAAGAATCATATCTTAAGATAACTGTGTCTCAGTGACTGGAGAGAACGCCTTCTGGGTCCTGTGGATTTCTGGGTCATTAGGTGGTTGTGAGTCAGAGTGTCTTAGGGGAATATTTCTAGGATGCCTAATAAGCATATTAATTCGGGAAAGCACTTAGTCTTCAAAGACATTTGCAAAGGTAGTAGGCAATTGATCTCCATAACTGCTTAGAAATGGGCACTTGTCTGTATTCCCACCTTCTAGCAGGATTACTGAGAATTTCTGAAGACCACAAGGAAGGGATCAATGTGAAAAATGCCTTAAATTATTTTCAGAATGTTCTTGAGGAAGAAGAATGTATGAAGGCTCGTTTCCTTCTCTCCCTACAGTTCAAAGAACCACGAAGACCATGATGAGCATCTAGACCATGGGATCCATTTCTGTGCCCCAAGACACTCTTGATTCACACTGAGATCCATACCAAGATTTTCAAAAAAGTATTAAACAATAAGCATATTAATATTTAAATACCACTGTGTATCTAGCCTTTCCATATTAATTTATATAGACGATTGCTCTTCCAAAAGGCCTGCAGATTCACTTGTTGACGTCAGAATATAGGGTGACTTTTGAAAGTTCTGGAAACCCTGGTGGTGTAGTGGTTAAGAGTTTGGCTGCTAACCAAAAGGTCAGCAGTTTGAATCCACCAGGCCTCCTTGGAAACCCTATGGGGGTAGTTCTACTCTGTCCTATAGGGTCCTTATGAGTCAGAATAGACTCAATGGCAACGAGTTTTTTGAAAGTTCTGCCCTATATCTGTAGCCACTCTCTGATATGCTGATTTTTTTTTCATGCTTCAGCAATGTAGTATCTATCCCCCACACGATTCCCATGAAACACCTCTGACATTACCACCACCACCAAAATGAAGAGACAGCTCAGCGCATGTTTCTCTTTAACCGTTTTATATATGCATTTACTCCAACAAGTGAACTATTGCTGAAGAGTTTCCCATTAGTGGTTGTGAGAGTTAATTTCATGTGTCCACTTAGCTAGGCTATGGTGCCCAGTTGTTGGGTCAAACACTAGTGAGGTGCTGCTGTGGAAGTATTTCGTAGACGTGAGTCATATTGACAATCAGTTCATTTTAAGAAAAGAAGATAACTCTCAATTATATGGATGGGCCTCATACTGTCAATCAGTTGAAGGCCTTAGAGCCAAAACTGAGGTTTCCCCGAGAAAAAGAAGTTTTCCCAAAATGATAACATAGACATCCTGGCTGAGGTTCAGAGCCTTCCACAGGCCCCATGGATTTCCCAGCTGCCAGTCCCCATAATCTCATGAGTTAATTCCTTAGAATAAATCTCTCCCTGTTTCTCTGACTCCATGTGTCTGCAGTACCTTGATTACCACAACAATTAAAGAAAAGCTAGCAAGGGGATGACAGAAATAACAGTGGGCACTAGGGACGGTCACTCAGTGTGGTAGCTCCTGGCATCACCTCCCTCGGTGGGTGGGGCCAACGGGTGGACCCCCTTTCCCCCGTGGATCGAGTGGCCTAGCTCCCCCTCCCATTAGCCAAGGTGGAGACCCTCTTCTCCACCCAACGGTGGGCACCACAGGCTGCGCCCCGGCACCCTGACTGGTGGGGGGGTGATGAGTTACAGCACTGGGTGACAGGTGACACCAACCCTAGTGATGTCACTGCCTTGGTGGCCCCTCCCACTATGGCACCAGCCCCCCTGCTGCCGCCGCTGCCACCGCCGCCACTGTGGGGGCCCTAGGGTCAATTTGGTGTCACCCCCTCTGACAGTGTCGGGGGTGCGGTCAGCATCTCCAGTACCCCCTAGTCACCCACTGAAAATAGCACACATGAACAATTTGCAAGTTTTGAAGAATTGGAATTAGTTTTTCTACCATCCCTGCTCATGGTTAGAGCATCTGTGTTCATAGCAGGATTTCCCTGACCTTTACATTTGTTTTCTTAGGCAATTAACTTAATATCCCTTCCCCTCCATTCTTACCTATAAAACGAAAGTGATTACCTACCTCTCAGGGCCGAGGTGAGCATTCAATGACAACACAAACAAAAAGCATCTGGAATATTCTAAGGCTCGATTCATGTTCTTCCATTTCTGAATTAAGACTTTTAGGCTTATTAAAGACAGCTTCCCCTTCTGATAGCTCATAGACTCTCTTCTCTGTTGACACGGTGAGTTACAATGCTTATCTCAAGAGCATGGTGGGATGAGGCATGTGGATCATGCAAACCTTCCTCTTCCTGGTTTTCGAGAGAGATTTCTTAGAATTTTTGTCTTCTATGTGGGAGACTCAGGTTCGATTCCCAGCCAATGCACCTCACGCGCAGCCACCATCATCTGTCACTGGAGGTATGCGTGTTGCTATGATGCTGAACAGATTTCAGCTGAGCTTACAGACTAAGATGGACTAGGAAGAAACGACTGATGATCTACTTCCAGAAAGTCAGACAATGGAAATCCTATGGGTCACAATGGCCTGATCTGCAAATGATCATGGGGCTGGTGCAGGACTAGGCAATGTTTTGGTCTGTTGTGCATGGGGTCACCATGAGTCAGGGGTCCACTTGATGGCAGCTGCCAACAACAACATATATTTATGTATGTAGCATTTATTTAGTTATTGGTGTTGGGCTTTATATTATAGGGCCTCCCTTTAAGTACAGAATCTTACTATTGTGGATTTGCCCGTGGGTTTTTCATTCCTTCATGATTGAGACTTTTGACACCTACTTCCTGGTGGTGCAGTGATTAAGATCTCAGCTGCTAACCAAAAGGTTGGCAACTCAAATCCACCAGCTGCTCCTTGGAAACCCTATAGGGCAGTTCTACTCTGTCCTATAGGGTCACTATGAGTCGGAATTGACTCAACGGCCGTGGGTTTGGTCTGTGGTTTTTCTCCTGGAGAAGGAATTTATTGATGCTCCTTTTGGTGCTAATATTCTAGTATGTCATAGCAGAGGTCGGTGAGAACGGCATATTTTGATAGCTTAGTGAGCTGGATGAGGCAGCAATAAAAATGATACTTCAAAACAGTTAAGCTGTCACCTTAAGAAACTCTAAGTGCTGTGTCAAAGAGGAAAGCACTTTACAGAAGTAATTCAGTGTCAGATGCATATGTCTGTAATTTAATTTGCACCAAGTAGAGAATGAAGTTTTTGAGAAAGAGTGTTTTCCTATACTTTATAATTATTGCTAGTGTGTTGGTATTGACCATATTCGAGTCGCCATGAGTAAAACAATTTGTTTGTACCTAAGGGCTAACTTCTGTACGTTCCCAACACTTTCTGAGGTTCTTGTAAAGCGTATATAAGAGACGTAAACCAACCATGCTGTTAAAAAACAAAATTCCTCAAATTCTGACATTAGCTTGTATCTTGATTAAATTGGAGTGAATTACGTGCAATGCAACCCTCACGCTAGTGCAGGAAACCAGTCTAGAGGCATTCATTTTTCAAGCACAAAGCTGTATTTTTTTATTTCTCCCCTAGTGGTGAATTCAGTGGTTACTGAAGAAGAGGGTAGCTAGTTAACTACACGACAACCAAATCCGCGGTGTACATTCTTCTCAATGAGAAGCCACGCACAGAGCAAAGGGAAACAAATATCTATGCACGCTTTGTAAGAGCAACTGGCTTCTGGTCCCTTCATAATCACAGACCCAGCTAACTACGTATCTAAATTGAAATCTCGCATTTTCCATTTTGCACACCACTTTCCTATAACCTCCTAAACTGTTCTTATTAAATTTGTCCTTGAAGAGAATGGCTTCCTGTAAACATAAACAACTGAGAAATTAAATGGAGGGACAGGGCTCGGTTGATTATGCATGGCTAAATTGCATTTTATTCCTCCGGAAATAGAGTACACATATGTTTTGCATTCAAAGTGATGGAAGATACTTTAGATCCCTAAGAGTAGCAAGTATCTTAAAGTAGCTTCTTCTTCTTGAAAAGCAGAAAAAGAGAACAAAATCAGCTGGTTTTGACCAGTGTCACGGTTAGAATTTGAATGGGAGGTAGTTGGATGTGATGGTTGACACCTTGTGAAAGAGGCCGTTCTCCATCATGACCGCATCTCAGATTGTGATGAGTTACCCGAAACTGATGCCCTTTAACACTCAGATTAACCTTGTTCCCCAGTAGTTTATTTCCACAGCCCTCACCCCCCATTAATTCTGCAATGATAGTACAACACTGACATCAAATGGTAACTAAACTTAACCTCAAAGATTAATTTTCTCTCTCCTAAGTTACCCTGGATCACGCAGGTATCGAGATACTATTAAACCCTCATTTATTCTGGAGTGATGTCCACATATTCCTTTAAAGGAAAGATATAGGAACTAAAAAGAAAGAAAAACCAATCATGGACTAGCCCTGTTTTTACTAAATTCTAATTATTTCACACACACACACGCACACGACTTGGGGTTATTTTGCCCTCTTGTTGACTAATTTCAGAAATGCTTAACTTATAGGAAAATGCCTGCAAAGATACTGAGACTTTGAGAATTTGCTTTTGATTACTATCTAGGTCTAGATACTTGTCAAGCAAATTAAGGGCTGTACTATGAATTGAGGCTACACCATGAATGAGATGGATGCCATTTGTGTTTCAAACAACTGGAGATATACAGTCTCTGCAGACTTCATAACAGGTTTTTGTTTTGGGCTTAAAGTACAGAATTTGCCAACCTGCAGTAGCAAGGCAGTCAGCTATCAAGAAGACCATTTTGGTTCTCTTTACTCTTCTAGATGTGGCTACAAAAACTAAAATAAGAAGCACAGATGATTGAAAAATAATAGCTGTGGAACAGGACTTTAGGATTCTTTTTCTTTTTCTTTTTTTTGAATAATATTTTGTTGAGTTTTTGGTAAAAGTTTGCACAGCATTTTAGGTTCCCACTTGACAATTTCCACACAAATAGTTCTGTAACATTAGATATATTTATCACAATATGTCAATGTTCTCTTCAATTTGTTCCCTTTCCAGCACTCTAGTTTCACTGCTCCCTTATCATCTCATCTTTGCTTTTGAGTAATTGTTGACCTTTTGGTCTCATACTAATGGTTTTAAAGGCCTTTAGGATTCTAAGTATTAAATGTGTGGTAAAGAAAATATGCACTCTTTTATCCTTTTTTTTGTACGTGTTAAAGAAGGCATAAGTGAAAATTATCGATAAAGCAATCATGTGTTCCTTATGTTTTTCCTGTTTAGAAATTGATACAAAGCATTTAAGTTAATAACACTATTAAGAGGCTGTTTAGTTCTATTAAAAAAAAAAAGTTAACAAAGATAAAATTTCCAAAAGCAACCTGTCAAATTATAGTGACATATAACTCACTCAGGTGTGTGTAATTTTTATCTTTCACTAATTGTTTCTAGTTGGGCAAAGAATTAAAATAATAGCTGACTATTTGAGAGGCACCAATGGAATGGTGTAAAATAATTGTTTAGAAAGCTACTTTGCGATCGCTAAGTACCAAGATAAAGGCATAAAATTAAAACAAAACAAAATGACAACAAAACCAATACCCAACAAACATAATCTAAAAAAATGCACTTGCTTTGCAGGATTAACATGCGGAGATTATGATCCTTCCCTTTGCGCCTGGTGATCATAGAGTTATCAGACTCTCGTTGATTCCAGTGCTATTGGAACTGACTCAAAGTTTAGGGGTAATGGCTGCCATTAGGACATATAGTCCCTTGGGTAGAATAGAAAATCTGTGTAAATAATTCTGTGCTATGACACTCACAGTCCTCTTCTACACTCTTCAGTCAAAAGAGATATCTTGTAATAATCGATCCTAGTTATCTTTAAATTAGGCAATACTCTTTTCGAGTGTTAGATCTCTTACCGGGCAGGCCAGGAAAATTCCCATAGACTCAGAATAATACACAGAGTTTCCGAGATGGCTGAATAATGTAACTCATCTCCTTGCTACTCACCCCTCACTCTTCTTCTTCCCCCTCACATCAGACTAATTTTCTAAAAAAAGACAAATATAACCATCTTTGGATGGATTAAGGTTTTCTCATGTACTTTCCAATGACAGCAAAATGCTGTGATTTAAAAAATAATAATGACATGCTCATTTCTCTATATTTCTCCCATCCTAATTCCAGCCATGCAAATATTTCTTTAACATTTTCTCGACCTGTTCTTCTTTGTTAATCCCTCTGTCTATAATCATCTCAGACACTGGCCTATTTGAATTTATTTTTTCAGCTTTATTAAAAAAACAAAAACAGCCTTTATCTCTTCCATTTAGTTTGGAGATGATCAAATATATAAGGCTTTGCCTGTGTCTCATCTCCTTTCAGGAGTCACAGCTACTAGATACCCAAAGCATTCTCTGGAAAAATGTTGGCTATAACGTTGGGAAATCTCAGTCTCTTCCATTTTATATTTCTATTTTTATATGAATATATCCATCTGCAATTCTAAGGACTTAATTATAGTTGCATGCATGTATATATGTATCTTCCTCATTTTAGCAGGACTTTGGGATAAATCTGTCCTACAGCCCAATGTGGTAAACGATCTGAAAAAGTGGGATAGTAGGTTATCAGAAAAAGCCATTTGAGTGCCCTCTCGTGGAATAAAGCAACATTGCCGCCACTGAAATTGGACAGCGCCTCTTGTATTCCTAGGTAAAAATAAGCATTATTCAGGAAAATAAACACAGAAACCTAAAACAGAAGAGTGAGGGAGAACAAGGGAAATGGGCATCATTTATTTTAGACAACTATTAAAAAATAATAAAAATATGTGTAACATATATAACGGGCAATTTAAAGGCACGTAGTTAAAATAAACCATTGACTTATTACAGCAACCAGGTTATAATAAACACTGTAAGGCACCTTATTTGTATTTTAGCTTAAGATTCAGATGTCATAATAAACCTTCAGCTATTTGTTCAACTATGGGATTACCTTTGGTTAACTCATGACGATAATAAATAGGCCTGGGCAGTATTTTCTTTCGTGAATTAGTTGTGGTGGCCATTTCTATTGAAATGGACATCTAATGAAACTCTCTCTGCGGTGTAAATTGTAGAGTACATAAATAAAATGTAGCTTACACTTAAAAAGATGTGACTACTAATGAAGAAGACAAAAATGTGACTTCATAAGACAAATGGGAGTTTGGCTGGTTCCCCATGAGACCATGACATTGAAGAGCATTACGGGGTGAGGTAAGGTTGGCGGGTATCACTTCAACGGATAATAGAAAAACTAAGGAACCAAAGCTTTTGTGACTGCCGTAGTGGGAAAATGTACAGGTTCCAAGCATCATTCAACCTTGGCTAGTGATGCAGCTATGCTTATGAGCTAAGTGGTTTAAATAGAGATAAACAGAGAATATAAATACAGGGAAAACTAAAGGTGAGATAATAGGTACATATCTAAATTAATATTTTCTCATTATTTTAAAACAATTTAAAACTAACAGGAAAATTGCAAAAATAGTACAGAAAAAGTGCCCCCAAAATTATGAGTAAGGATCCCTGAAAATCTACTCCACGAAAGCAACAAGAACACTGACAAAAATTGTCAAAATCAGATTTTCAGAACTCTGGAAACCATCCAAAGGTTTGCAACAATCTGAGGAACTTTATTCAAGAAAAACAGCCAAATGCCATAAAGAATACCAGGCCTTGTGGAATTTTAACTTGCCGTATGCCCGCTCCTCTCCCCGTAGCTTGTTAGCCCTTGAAAACCAGAAGCTTCACAACCATATTTGTGAAAAACAGCAGCCTGACAATGACTAGAAGGGGGTTGTCTGAAGCTCACCAAAAAGCCCCATCCCCATAGAATAGACACTATTTGAAAAAAGTCCCATTCACAGGGCTTGTTTTAAACCTGACTCAGAGCTTACTCAGTGAGAAGAGTCCCGTTTGAGGGTATTTGTCCAAAAAAAGGAATAAAAAACATCCCATTGCATTTGTACCCCACTCAGTTGCCCACAGCAGTCATACAAGTTGAGACAGGCAAGAGGCTGGACAAAAAACTTAAAAGGAAAATCTTCGGGAGTGAGACGTCCATAAGGATTTGGAAAAGCTTCTACATATTTGCTGAATCTAGAGGACACATACATGGGTAGGGTTGTACATGTGCCTGGAAAATAACTGAGAGGGTTGTATTCGCTGGCTGACCCTGAGGCTATGTGCAAGCTACAAGTGAAGGAAGACTACAGCAGAGTCGAAAAACTAGTGAAGATTTGAAAATGCACTCAACACACAAATAGTAAAGGATGGAAGATTATTGGCACAATGCATTTAGAAAACTTTTCTCCAATCATTAGATGACCAGTAAGCTAAATGAGCAGAGACTTCAGTGTTTGCACATGGCAAAGAATACAGACTTTATAGAATTAGTTCAGGAAAGTAACTAAGCAAACAAGCAAACAGCAACAACAACAAACCCTGGTGAGGAGAGAAATCTGACTTCTAGAGTTACCACATCATACTATTAAATGTAATGTTCTGAAAAAAAAATTATAAGACACAATGAATTAGGAAAGTATGGTCCATAAAGAGGAAAAAAACTGGTCAATAGAAACAGTCTTGAGGAATTTCATATTTTTGACATAGAAAACAAAAATTTAAAATTGGATATTATAAATATATTCAAAGAATTTGATGAACAACTTTCTAAAGAATAAAAGGAAAATGTAACTGTGAAGTCTCACCAAAAAGAGAATATCAATAAGGAGGTTGATATTATAAAGTAGGAATTATAAAAAAGAACCAAATAGAAATTATTGAATTGAAAAGTACAATAACTGAAATGAAAAAGTCATTAGAAGTGCTCAACAGCAGAACTGAGTGGGAAGAAGAAAGAATTAGCAAACTTGAAGATACTTAAACCAAAATTTTCTAAGTGTGGTAGAGAATGAAAGAAGAATAAAGAAAAATGAAGAGAGCATCAGAAACCTGTGGGGCACCATCAAGTGTAACAACATACATATAATGGAAGTTCCAGAAGAAGAGGAGGGAGAGAATGTGACAGAATATTTGAAGAAATAATGGCTGAAAAATTCCTAAATTTGATGAAAAACATTAATTTACACATCCCAGGAACTCAACAAACTCCAAGTAGAATAAACCAAAATCACACCCAGAAAAATCTTAGTCAAACTGACAAAACACAAATCTTGAAAGTAGCAGGAGAAAAGTAACTTATCAAACACAAGGTATCTTCAACAAGATTAATAACTGACTTATCACTAGAAACACTGGAGACCAGAAGGCAGTGGGATGACATATTCAAAGTGCTGAATGAACAAGTCTGTCAACTAAGAATTCTATATCCACCAAAGCTATCCTTAGAAAAATGGAGCCCAAAGTACGGCATTCCCAGGAAAACCCAATCTGAGAGAATTTGTTGCTAGCAAGCCAGCCTCTAAAAATATTAAAAGGAGTCTTTTAGGCTGAATAAAAGGACACTACACAATTACTTTAAACCGCATGAAGAAATAACACCAGTAATGGTAACTGCATAGGTAAATATAAAAAACAGTACACATGTATTTTTATTTGTAAGTCTTCTTTATCATATCTGATTTAAAAAACAACTACACCATGCCACAATTAATTTATATGGTATTAATAACCCAACGGATGGGCCTATATTTAAAAATAATTATATAGTTTTGTAATTAATATGGTATTAATACAAATTAGATAATTTTAATTTAAGATGACAATTGTAATCCCCAGCAAGATCACTAAGAAAATAAAATATATAGCAAGAGAAAGAAAGGCATTAAAAAAGAACACTAGGATATATTTACTTAAAACTAATGTGGCAAAAATGGAGTATAGAACAGAACAGGAAATGTCCTGAGACATATAGAAATCAAATAGCAATGTGGCAGATGTAAAGCCTACCTTGTCAGTAATTTCATAAGTATAAATGGGTTAAATACTCCAATGACAAGGTAGTGATTAGCAAAACAGCTTGAAAAAAACAAGACCTAATGATATGCTGGCTAAAAGAGACATATTTTAAAAAGAAAGACACAAATAGTTTGAAATTAAACAAATACAAAAATATGTACCATGGAATTATGGAATTAGTAACCGATGTGCTGGAGCGGCTGCTTTAATATCAGAGAAAATAGATGAAAAAAAATTTACTAGAAACAAAAAGTACATTTTATAACAATAAAAGAATCCCTCAGGAAGAAATAATAATTAAGGATATACTCACTTACCAACAGAGTCCCAAAATAAAAGAATTAAAAAGAGAAAAAGAAAATGCAACAAAAACTTATGGAGACTTCAATATCCTGCATTCAGTAATGGATAGAACAATTCGGCAGACGATCAGCAAGGAAATAACAGACCTGAATAACACTGTAGGTCAACATTTTAAACCTAAAAGATTTCTATAGAATACTCCAACCAACAACAACATAGCACACATTCTTCTAAAGGGCACATGAAACATTCTCCAGAATAGACCATATGTTAGTCTATAAAATGACTCTCAACCAACAGTAAAAGTTTTGAAAGTATACAAACTATATTCTCCAACCATAAATACATTAGAAATAAATAGCAGAAGCAAATTGAGAAAATTCACAAGTAAGTGGAAATTTTAGGAACCCCTTGGTAATCTACAGTTAAAAACAAAATCACAAGGTAAATTAGAAAATACTTTGAGACTAAGGAAAGTAAAAACACAAAATACAAAACTTATAAGATGCAGTGAAAGAAGTATTTATAGAGAAATTTATAGCTGTAAATGACTATATCAACAAAGAAAAACATATCAAATCAATAACCTGAACTTCCTCCTTAAAAAACTGTAAAAGAAGGGCAAAAGGATGCCATCATCAAAATCGTTGTTATTCTCCAGCCCACCGTTGGAGCCACTGTGTCAGCGCATCTTGTTAAGGGCCTTCCTCCCTTTTGCTGACCCTCTACTTTACAAGCATGATGTCCTCCAGGGACCGCTCCCTACTTGATAACGTGTCCAAAGTACATAAGATGAAGTCTTGCCGTCCTTGCCTGTAAGGAGCATTCTGGCTGTACTTCTTCCAAGACTTCTGGCAGTCTATGGTATAGTCAATATTCTAATGAATACAGATGCAAAATTCCTCAAGAAAATACTAGCAAAACAAATCTAGCAACATATAAAAAAAATTTTTACACAATGACCAAGTAGGAATATCCCAGAAATGCAAGATTAGTTTAATATCTAAAAATCAATTAATTAATGTAATATACCACATCAATAGAATAAAAAAAAGATCATCTTAATAGTTGCATAAAAAGTATTGAATAAAACCGAATACCTTTTCTTGATTAAGACACTTAACAAACTAGGAGTAGAAAGAAATGCTCATGACCTGGAAGAGTGTCCATGAAAAACCCATACATAACATCTTACTGAATGATATAAAATTGAAACCTTTCCCCTAACATCAAGAAGGAGGCAACCATGAACATTCCCCCCACTACATTCAACATCGTACTGGGGACTATACACCAAAAACCAAACCCCTTGCCGTCGAGTCAATTCTGACTCATAGTGACCCTCTAGGGCAGGGTAGAACTGTCCCATTGGGTTTCCAAGGAGCAGCTGGTGGATTCGAATCTTTTGTTTAGCAGCTGAATGCTTAACCACGTTGCCACCAGAGCTCCATTGGAGACTGTAGGCATGGAAATTAGGCAGGTAAAGAAACAAAAGGCATCTGGGATGAACAAAAAAGTAAAACTCTCTGTAGCTGTTGATGCTATGATTTGTATATAGAACACACACACATGCATACACAGAAAAATATTAGAAATACTACACAAATTCCACAAGGTTACAGGATACAAAATTAATATGCAAAAATCAATGTACTTCTATACACTAGCAATGGAAAATCTGAAAATGAAATTAAAACAATTCCATTTACAGTATTATCTATAAAAAAAAAAGGAACAAATTTAATAAGAAAGCTATAAGACTTATACTCTAAAACCACAAACCATTGCTGAATGAAATTTTAACTAGTTGCCATCAAGTTGGAGTCAGGTCATAGGGTAAGTCAGAGTCCTATTGTGCTCCACAGGGTTTTCAATAGCTGATTTTTCAGAAGTAGATTGCCAGGACTTTCTTCCACCGTGATTCTGGGTAGACACAAAGCTCCAATTTTCCAGTTAACAGCTGAGTATATTAACCATTGTCATCACCCAGGAAAATTTTAGAAGATCTGAATAAATGAAAGACATGCCCTGTTCATGAATTGACGTAACGTTGTTGAAATGGCAATACTCCCCATATAGGTCTACCAGTTCGCTCCAAACCCTCTCAAAATCCCAGCTGCTTTTTTGCAGACACTGGCAAGTTGATTCTAAGATTCATATGCAAATGCAAGGGACCCAGAATAGTCAAAACAATCAAGAAAGAAGAACAAGCTGGGAGCACTCACACATTCCCATGTCAAAATGTAATGCAAAACTGCAGTAATCAAGACAGTGTTGCCCACTGCCATCCAGTTGATTCCCGCTCATAGTGACCCTATAGGGCAGAGTAGAACTGCCCCATAGGATTTCCAAGGCTGTAATCTTTATGCAGGCAGACTGCCACATCTTCCTTCCACAGAGAGGCTGGTGTGTTCAAACTGCCGAGCACTTAACCACTGCACGACCGGAGCTCCTCAAGACAGTGTGGTACTGGCATAAAAATAGACATATAGATCAACGGAATAGAATCTGAGAGCCCAGACCATTATATTTATGATCAATTAGTTTGGGACAAGCATGCTATGATGATTCAATGAGGGAAGAATATTCTTTTCAACAAATGGTTCTGGGGCAATTTGATATCCACATGCAAAAGAATGATGTTGTACCCCTACTTAATACCATATAAAAAATTAACTGAAAAAAGATCATAGACCTCTGTATAAGAGCTAAAACTATACAACTCTTAAAAGAAAACAAAGGCGTAAATGTTTGTGATTATGGGATAGGTAATGGTTTATTAGATGTCATGAAAAAACTACGAGTGACAAGCAGTAAATGAGAATGCATCAAAATTAAAAAGCAGTGTGCTTCAAAGAATACTATTAACAAGAGGGGAAAGACAGCCCAAAGAGTGAGAAAATATTTGCAAATCTCTATCAGATAAGGGACTTGTATCCAGAATATGTACAACTCTTACAACTCAATTTTGTTACAAATTTTTATTAAAAAAAATTTTTTTTTTGATGGTATGTTTTCAGTATTGGGATACATGCTTACTAAATGGGTGTGTTTAAATTTTTGGTTGGTAAAGCTTATTAAGAAAATTGTTCTGCATCCTACTTTGGTGAGTGATGTCTGGGGTCTTAAAAGCTTGCAAGTGGCCATCTAAGATGTGTCAATTGGTCCCAACCACCTGGAGTAAAGGAGAATGAAGAACACCAAAGACACAAGGGAAGTATTAGCCCAAGAGACAGAAAAAGCCACATAAACCAGAGACTTCATCAGCCTGAGACCAGAAGAACTAGATGGTGCTGGGCTACCACCAATGACTGCCCTGACAGGGAACACAACAGAGTCCTTGATGGAGCAGGAGAAATGTGGGGTGCAGAACTCAAATTCTAGTAAGAAGACCAGACTTAATGGTCTGACTGAGACTGGAGGAACCCCGGAAAGCAAGGCCCCTGGATTCTCTGTCAGCCCAGAACTAAAACAATTTCCGAGGCCAACTCTTCAGACAGGGATTGGACTGGACTGTGGGACATAAAGTGATACTCGTGAGGAGTGTGCCTCT
>NW_004444270.1:606208-619531 GCF_000243295.1 Trichechus manatus latirostris
CTTCAGACAGGGATTGGACTGGACTGTGGGACATAAAGTGATACTCGTGAGGAGTGTGCCTCTTAGCTCAAGTAGATACAAGAGACTAAACGGGCAGCTTCTGTCTGGAGGTGAGATGGGAAGGCAGAGAGGGTTAGGAGCTGGTTGAATGGACATGGGAAATCAGGGGTGGAAAGGAGTGTGCTGTCACATATGGGGAGAGCAATTAGAGTCACATAACAATGTATGTGTAAATTTTGGTATGGGAAAAAAATAAAATAAAATAAATTTTTGGTTGGTAATAATTCATTTTGAGAAATCTGTTAATACAAGCCTCCAATGAGGTGAGTGGCACTGCTGATCTGTGATATGACAATATACCAATAATAACTACATAGAGAATTTATTGCTGGCACCTTTCCATTAGGTTACACCGGGAACCTCTGGTTTTCCAAATATGATATCGAGAAAACAAAACAAACCCATCAGGGATCCCCAACTATCACACAGGAAAGCCATAATTATGCTTGCAAGCCTTATCTCACAGAAATAAAGGAAAAGAAAGGCAAAAGTGACAACAGTTTATAAAATCTAACACGTTCAGGAAGCATTAGCTGATAGAACGCTCAACCTACACTACAGTGAGGCTCCGACTCTGATCTGCTGAGCGTCACACATTTCAAAAGGGACCCACCTTGATGCTAAACGCATTAGAACTGGAATAACATACAACCTACAAGGTTTGAGGCATAAAAAGTGGCTGGTATACCATTAAACCAATAGTAACTAAAGAGTTAAAAAATGAACACATTTATACCATTATTTCTGTATCTATATACATATCAAAGATCATGAGTTCACACTGACAACTCTGATTACAAATCAACGAGAAAGGGTTCATTCTTTTTCCCTTTCCATATGCTGTATATTAGCTCTGCCTCCTCATCAGTGAGAAATTAGCCCCACCAGCTCCAATATACCAACTTATGGTGTGAATTTCCTGTATATTAACCAATCTACTGTTACTTTTGTCATACCCACACCCAAGAAATGCTCTCCTGTCCTTGCTCAGACTCTAACATTCTGTTCACCACTGGCCCCCTGAGTGGACACCTCCTTACCCTGCTCCTCACCCCACTAAGCGTGGGTCACTCTGCTGCTATTGCTCCCTGTGTGAATGTCCTCCTCACCACACTTGGTGGCAGACGACCCTGGTGGGTGATCACCATCCCTCTGTGTAAATGCCCTCCTCAGCCTTCTTTGACTCTTCACGCAACTCTGAGCCAAAGCCGCCTCCATCCCCACGTTCCCATACAAGCTCCTTCAACCCTCAAAGGCCACTTCCACTAACACAACCTGTGCCTCCATTTTATGAAGACGCCCTCTTTGACATGCTCATGCCCTGACACCTGTCCCCAGGCTGCTGCAACCCCTGCCCCAACCTGTGTGAGTGGCCATTTTACCCATCCTCCTTGCAATGGCTTTTGGACTGAATTGTTACGGAAGAAAAGAAGAACGAGAGAAAGGCAAAAAGGAGAAAGAGGACGCAAGGGGGAAAGGGATGGAGAAAGTGAGAGGGAGTCATTTTAAATCGATGACCACTGATAGCAATATCCTAACCTTCCTCCTCCTCTGCCTCTCCGGCATTCCACTCGCAAGATCCCACGTGACCTGTTGATTCGGGTTCTTCATCTTGGTTGTCTACAGGGGAAATTAACGAACTCGGTGTAGTGGTAGATGGTACTTTACCTCTTATTTCATTTTATCCTGAAAGAAAAGACTCAAGGGAAGGAATTTTACTAAAGCTCCGGGTACAGACACGGTGATATTCTGCAACAAGGGATGGGCGCGGGGCTTTGGAAGCTTTTAAATGCGCTGTATAAACCACCGCCTTTTCTGCTTTTCCACAGAGTGCTCCTGCTGGCCTCCATGCTACTCCAGGCCAGCAGGAAAGGGTTTTGTCTCTGTCCGTGGAGCTATGACTCTTCTAAACTGAGCTTTTATTCTCACCTAGAGAATGAAGCCTAACTTCTTTTTATAAATCCACCAAGTCTGTCTCCACTTGTTGAGGGGAAAATGCATAGATAACAAAAATTAAGACTGCCTGTGGTATTGAAGACACTGAACGTCAGACGACCGGTGCATTACATTACGCCTGACAAACAGAAAACATGACCACTTTAAAAAAGTAAGTACACCCTATCGCAGCTTTCTGCTGTGAGTTCTGCTGAGTGTGGTGCAGGTTGCTTCCCCCACCAGCCTGTTTAATATTCTTTCGTGGTGGAATCCTGTCCACCATCTCCAATCAACTTCTTCAACCTTCTAGGGATCAAAAGGGCTACAGTACTGCAAGCGCTCTACACACTTGGCAAGGAGACTGGGCCCGGCTTCCATCACCTTATATTCTCCAGGATCAAATCATATTTGGGAGTGGGCTACGTGCAGGTACAGGATTCTGAATTCTGTTTACTTGCAATCGGAACAAAGAAAGAATACCCCTCAATTTCTCCAATCGGTTCATGAAATGGTACTTTTTCTCCTGCTTCCCTCTCCTGGTATCCTCTCATCCCTGTGTGCTTCTGTTTTTGATCTTTTGATTGGTCGACATGAGATCATTGGCGCCTTCAGGGCCAGGTGGGAGTGATTGCAGAGAAGTCACTTCTATTTGCCTTTTGACTAGGGGAGAGATAATTTATGAAGCGTACGGTGACTTACACATAGGAAGGTTATTTTTGCAAACAACTTGAGCAAGATTTAGATATTTCAGAGCTCCAATCAAAGTAAGCAATAAGCTATTAAAATGCTGGATTGAATTAGGAAGTTGTTTATTAAAATATAGTTTAGTCTGGGATTTATTAAATCAGCCGTTCTGCTGTGCTCCGTGGACAAACAAGCCCCATTTATCAATCACCCTATATTCACCAGAAGTCTTGGAAAGTCACCAAAAGCTTCAAAATAGATTTTGAATTTTGTTCATTCCAAAGTGTTTCTCAAGTGAAATACATTGTCTTGACATTTCTCATATTTTATGGTCTAATTTTTCTGACAAATTCATCATGTGGCCCTGGTCTTACTTAGAAAGGGTAGGATAAGCTGCCAGTGGGATGCTTTTGGAAAAGGTGGGATAAGGGTGAATAAAGAGATCCAAGAGGCAGTTGATAAGAAATGCAAACAGTGGTGGTTAATTCTTGCCTTCCATACAGGAGACCCAAGCTCACTTCTGGCCAATGCACCTCATGCAGAGCCACCATCCATCTGTCAGGAGAGGCTTGAGTGTTGTTACGATGCTGAGCAGGTTTCAGTGGATCTTCCATCCTAAGATGGACTAGGAAGAAAGACCTGGCAATCTACATCCAAAAAATCAGCCAATGAAAGCCCTATGGATTCCAACGGTCTGATCTAGTTGTGCATTAGGTCGCCATGAGTTGAGGGCCATCCCGATGGCAGTTAACAACCACAACAGCTGATAAGAACAGAGGAGTAACGATGACCCACCTTCCATTGCCTTAGAGCAAACATAAGCATCACTCAGCCACCTACTGGCTACCCAGTTTCCCTACCACGGTCGGTGATCTCTTCTGAGCATGGAATATTTGGAAGGTACTTCTACATTTCAGCTTCTCAGATAATCATAGATATTACTCATCCAGCAGTTGAGAAGCAGTGTAAATTTTCTGCTCACCAGTCTCAGCTGAGTAACGTGCCCAAGTCCAGGGTCTGTCTGCAAACAGACTTGCCGATGAGGCTTCTTGTCCTCATCACACGTTTCTGTCTTCTCTGACTTCTTGCTTTCTCAGAATCTCGGCTGCAAAGAGCACGCATCATGCATGATTCATTTCCTCGGGATACTGCCGCACAGTACCACAAGCGGGGTGGCTTCTGAGAACAGAAACTTACTGTCTCACAATTTTGGAAGCTAGTAGTCTAAACTCAGAGTATGGCAAAGCCTTGCTCTTTCTGAAGTCTCTAAGGGAAGGTTCTTTTCTCTCTCAGCTTCTGGTAGACCCAGGCGTTTCTTGACTTGCAGCCGCAACCTAACTGTACTGTTACTAGGTCCTCTTCCCTGTCTGTTTCTCTGTCCCTTCTCTCGTAGGACACTAGTCAGATCAGATTAGGATTCGCTCAACTCTGGTATGACTTCATGTTAACTGGCAAAATCCTCAAAGACCCAATTTCCAAACAAGGTCACGTTCATAGGTACCAGGGGTTAGGACTTCAAACCAAATTTGGGGAGGACACACCTTATTTCATAACAATGCACGTAACAAAAAGGAAAGTTACATTCAGTTAGAGAGAGCAAAGATTATTCTGTCACCATTCTGAAAATTTTATTGTTTAGAAATTCAGTCTCTAGCAAAAGCAAGATTCTTCATCTCCATTTGGATTCTTGTTGGCAGAAGAGACCAGTCCCTGGAGAAGGACAGCATGCTTGGTAAAGTAGAGGGTCAGCGAGAAAGAGGAAGACCCTCAACGAGATGGATTGACACAGTGGCTGCAGCAATGGGATCAAGCATAACAACAACTGTGAGGATGAAGCAGGACCGGGCAGTGCTTCATTTTGTGGTGCATAGGGTCGCTATGAGTCGGAACCGACTCGACGGCACCTAGCAACAACAACATTTGGATTATTGATCCAGCGTCAAAGGGTGCTGGGAAGGTTTGAAGAAGACCGAGGAAGAGAAATGCCAAGCCCAGCTGCCAAGAGCAAAGTGCTGTGCAAAATGTCTGCTTCGTGCCTCCTTCCGTCTAGCACTGGTGATCGCCACCGCCTGCAGCCTGCCCTCCTGTTTTTGTAAATAAAGTTTTCTTGGAACACAGTCATACCCTTTTCTTTATTATTGTTTATGACAATATGCTTTTGTGCTATAACAGCACAGTTTGGCAGTTGTGAGAAACATTGTATGACTGGTAAAACCTACAATATTTACTATTTTGACTAATATAGAAAAATTTGCTGACACCTGATTTAAGTGGACTTTATTGAGATGTCCTGGAGCCGCAGTGCTTAAGACCTTGGCTGCTAACCGAAAAGGTCCGTAGTTGGAATCCACCAGCCACTCGTTGGAAACCCTAGGGGCAGCTCTGCTCTGTCCTGTAGGGTCGCCATGAGTCGGAATTAACTCGACGGCAACAGGTTTGGTTTTTTGGTTTGTATCTCAATATTATTAAACACTGCTTTAGAGCGCTTTTCTCCCCCCAGTAGTAAGAGAAGATAATGTTTCTCGATATATTTTACATCATCTTCTTTCAGTAATACTTCGGATTTTTCTGTTCAAAACAAAATCCTCGTAGTTAAACTTTAACAAGAAAGAACTCTGGGTGAATTTTCTTCAGAAAAAGAGCATTTCCCGCACTGTAATTTTTAACATGGACTCCTTTGGGAGTACAACAGTTAACAGGCTCAGCTGCTATCTGAAAGGTTAGAGGTTTAGGTCCACCCAGAGGTGCCTCAGAACAAAGGCTTGGCACTCTACATCCAAAGAATCAGAAGCAGGCTGCCACATCTTTCTCTTGCAGAGCGGCTGGTGGGCTCAAACCGGTGACCTTTTGGTTAGCAGCCGAGCACTTTAACCACTGCACCACCAGTACTGCCTATGTTCAAAGGAAAGCTGGAAACATCGCTGGCATTCCCTTTATTCAGGAGCTTACCAGCAGTCTCTTGAGACCATTATTTCCTCTGAGCTGCCTCCTTCAGGCTGATACCCACCAGATGGCTTTCAGGAAATACAGAGGTTCGGATGACCAGGGGTTCTATGACTGGGTGTTAAAACCATCTTTAGGAGAATGTTACATTCACACTAGGGAAAGAAGACATCTCTATTCAGCAAACATCCTGTTGCATTTTGTGCCAAGTACTGTTCTTAGTACCTTACAAAATATTGATCCCTTTGATTCTCGTAATAACCGTAAGACCCAAGCACTATCATCCCCATTCAAAGACGAGGAAACAGAGACACAGAGAATTAGGTAAAAGAAATACAGCTAGTGAGGAGTGGGACCAGGATTTGAACCCAGGCAGTCGGGCTCCAAAGTTAGTTAATCCCAACAGGACCCACTTGCTGTGCTGGTCCATTGACAGTCATCACTGTTTGTCTAAGGGAAGAATGCCTTGTGTACTTGCCTATGAATTTAAGTCTAACCTGTCACACGAGTGCTGAGTGTCTGTCAATATGGAAACCAACAGAAAAGGAGGTCGATAAATACCAATGGAGAAATACATAGGCATGAGTCAGGACTCTTTTAAATGTGGGTGATAAAATTCCACTCTAACCAGCTTAAGCAAAAGACACAAGGATTGGTTGGACCCTGAGGGGAGAATACCCACGCCACTCCTAGAAAGAGAAAGGAGCTGTAGGGATGTACCTCTCAAAGGTTCTCCGGAGTCTCTCCCGTCTCTGCTTGACTCTGCCCCTCATGACTTGTTTATTTTCTTACACTTCCAGTAGGCTCTTTCCACAGAGGGAGAGGGCCGCTGCTGGCTGCACCATCTTGGAATCCCCAATGGAGAAAGGATACCAATCCCAGTGGAGACCTCTGATCGGATCTGCTCAAAACACATGCCCACCCATTAGCCCAAATGATGTGCAAGGAACATGGCGAAACATGGGGAAGCTTTGGTCACCTGCCCGAACCTGTGACTGGTAGTTGTTGCCTGGAGCCAGGGAACCGGGAATGAATTAACATGCCAAAAACCAAAAACACAAAACCAGTTGCCAGCGACCCCTACAGGGTTGTCATGAGTTAGCAGGATAGCTATCACTTATTGCTAGTGAACTCAGAGCAGGAAAGATTAAATAACAAAAACAAAAATCAAAAAAAATCCTAAAAGTACTGCCACAAGACACTGCTATATCATGCTGTGGGATGTGGGAGGGGGGAAAGAGGGCTGTTATGTGTGTATACACACACACATCCGCATACACATACACACAGACATATACATACACATATTAAAAGAAAAAACCCATGGTGGTCAGGTCGATTCTGACTCATAGTGACCCAATAGGCCGGAGAAGAACTGCCTCATGGGGTTTCCAAGGAGCAGCTGGTGGATTTGAACTGCTGACCTTTTGGTTAGCAGCCAAGCTCTTAATCATTGCACCTCCAGGGCTCCCACATATACATATACATAACCATATATACACATATACATATATATATACATACACATACATATACCATGGACTGCCCAAAGAACAAACAAAGCTATCTTGGAAGAAGTACAGCCAGAATGCTCCTTAGAAGTGAGGATGGCGAGACTTCGTTTCACCTACTTTGGACATGTTATTAGGAGAAATCAGTCCCTGGAGAAGGACATCACGCTTGGCAGAGCAGAGGGAATTAGAGGAAGATCCTCAATGAGATGGACTGACACAGTGGCTGCAGCAACGGGCTGAAGCATAGCAACGATTGTGAGGATGGCACAGGACCGGGCAGTGTTTTGTTCTGTTGTACGTAGGGTCGCTATGAGTTAAACTGACTCAACACCTAAAACAACAACAAATACATACACATACACATATACATTCACATACACATATACATACATATATACATACACATACACAAATATACATACACATACACATATACATTCACATACACATATACATACACGTACACGTACACATATACATACACGTACATGTACACATATACATACACATATGCATACACATACACATATACATATACATACACATACACATATACATACACATATACATATGAATACACATACATATACACATATGCTTACACACACATATACATATACATACACATACACATATGCATACGCATACACATACACATATGCATACATGTACACATATACATATACGTACACTTACACGTATACATACACATACACATATACATTCACATACACATATACATACACATACACATATAGATACACATACACATATACATATATACATACACATACACATATACATACACATACACATGCATACGCGTACACATATACATATACGTACACTTACACGTATACATACACATACACATATAGATTCACATACACATATACATTCACATACACATATACATACGCATACACATATACATACTCATACACATACATATGCATACACATACACATATACATACACAAACAAATATACATACACATACACATATACGTACACATACACATATACGTACACGTACACGTACACATACACAGGTACATACACATATACATACACATACACATAAACATGCATACACATACGCATATACATACACATGTACATATGCATACACATACACATATACATATACTTACAAGTACACATATACATATGCATACACATACACATATACATATACGTACACATATGCATATACATACACATGTACATATGCATACACATATACATATACATACACGTACGCATATACATATACATACACATATACGTACACATATACATACACATATACATACACGTACACATATACATATATACACACACATATACATACACGTACACGTACACATATACATACACAAAGAAATATACATACACATACACATATACGTACAGATATACATACACATATACATACACATACACATATACATACACATACACATATACATATATACATACACATATACATACACGTACACGTACACATATACATACACAAAGAAATATACATACACATACACATATACATATACATACACATATATGTACAGATATACATACACATACACATATACATACACTTACACATATACATACACATACACATGTACATACACATACACACATACATACTCATGCACATATACACGCACATATACATGCACATATACACACACATATACACACATATACATACATGTACACAAACACATATGCATATACAGAGAGAGAGAAGACAGGGAATGATGTGGAGTTTTATATTTCCCCTCAATCTTCTCAACTCAGATATTTTCAGGCTGGTTGATCATACTTCCCTGGATAGTTTTAGAAGCAGGAGAGAAGTGTCAAGAGAGGAACAAGCTAAATGTCTTTCTAGCAAGTGGAGCAGAATAAGGAAGGGGGGAAGTCTTAGAAACAACCTTTTATTTCATTTTTGGGTTCTGTCACTGCAAGTCCATTTCTAATCTTTTTCTATTGTCCACAAATGGAGGCAAATGAGACCAAGGAAATGAAAGGATCATGCTGGCTGTAAAAGGGAGGGTCTGACGTTGGGGGAGCTCTGCCCGGAAGCAGGGTCAGGGTGAAGCTTGCTAAAGTTCAGGGCCATGTTGAAGAAAAGAAAAATATAATGGCTAGCCCCTCGATGAGAAGCATATTTGACTGAGAAATCTAGGTGAAAGGAAGAAAGAAGGTGAGGGAACAACTGAGTGGAGCGAGGCTGCAGGAATGAATTAGAGCAGACCCGGGACTGATACAAAGAGCTTACTCACCAGTGCGCTCCCGCTGGGAGGCTGTGACCTCAGATGCTCCTCCAAGGAAGAAAACAAACTCCCTTTTAATGGCTGCTTGAGAACAGAGATTCTTCATCAGAAGGACTTTGCTCCCAATGAGGAAGGTGCATGCCGTAAGCTTTAGTGCTCCGACCTGAAATCCAGAAATGGAGGAGTCACTTGGAATTAGCACAGTCTGTTGAATATGCCACATTTATGTTTGTGACATATTCTCTCTAACAGACACTAAACCACAGCTTCTCAGTCTTTAATGTGCACACAAATTACCTAGAGATCTCGGATTAAAATGCAGATTCTGACACAGTGGGTCTGGGATGGGACCCGAGAATCTGCCTTCATGGCAGTCTCCCAGGGGATGCAGACATGGTTAGATCACTGGCCACACCTTGAGTGTTGCCAGCACCATCCAGTCAGTTCCAACTCATGGCGGTGTCACGTATTTCAGAGTAGAACTATGCTCCATGGGGTTTCCAATGGCGGTGTTCTTTTGGAAGTAGATTGCCAGGCTTTTCTTCCAAGGCACCTCTGGGTAGGTTTGGACCACCAACAGTAGAGTGTAAACCATGGGCATTCACCTAGGAAAATTACTCCTTGAGTAGCCAGGCTCTAAACAGGTTTCAGTCAATCTGTGGATTTTGTAACCCCTCGTGTTTTTTGTTTTTCTGGTTTTCTGAGGTCCATCTGCCCCTTTCTCAAAAGAGGTTTGCATCACACTGAAATGCCGCACCAAGATGTGACGTGAGTGATACTCAGGTTTATTCTGAAGTGATATTTAACTGTGACTGAAGGGGTTTTCAGAAATGGGGAAGACTGACAAACGTTAACTCCCATTGCCGTGTGCATCAACAGAGAAAAATTCTTTGAATTCCTTCCTGGGGGGAAAAATCACGAAGAGCTAGAACAGATAACATACATAACAAAACATTTGCCATTTCAACACTTTCTTACATTCAGTGGCATTAATTCTGCCCATCATGTTGAACCACCACGGCCATCCATTTCCAAATGTTTCTATCACCCTTAACGAAGCTGCGTGCCCCCCAAGCAATGAATCCCTCTTTCCTCACCCCTCCCTCCCTGCCCTAGTAACCCGTGATAGACTTTGTCCTCCATGTACCCCCTGGAAAATTTAAAATTAGACGTATGTCTCACCTTGAGTTCAGGGCTCACATTCTATTTCTGTTGGACAGTACTGATCCAGACTTCTCTTACTTCTTTCTTCATGTCCCTTCCAATCAAGGGCATGGCTTGTCAAATCAGGACTAAGACATTCTAGGGTACCAAGAACCCAAGGAGGGATCTGTTTCCTCCCCCACCTTCCCACCCCCTTGCATGTACCCTTTAGGTAAATAGAGGTAAGAAGAGGAATAAAAAACGTTTTTAAAAAATCTGCAGATCCCTGCCTTTGTCTTTTCTTCCTAGGTAGACTTAGGGTAAAATTTTTGGATACAAAATAAACAATTAGGAACCTTAATTAGGTTTTTTTTTTTTCTTTTCTTTTTAAGATGCAAACTTACCATAATTAAAAGCTGGAAACTGTTTCAAAATATCATTTGTAATAGAAGTAGGTACACCAGTTTGATTATCAGCATTTCTTCAGATTGGACAATTAATCCTCTCTCTAATTAATGGCATTTTTAGTCTTAAAATAAGCACCTTGATAATGAAGTTAGAACATAAAGAAACTTAATAGGCATGTATAAAAGATACACGAGACTTGGAATGTAGTGGGTATGTGTGGGTGAAATTAAACTGCTAGCGTGAAGCAGGCTTTCCCAGGGGCCAGACCTGCTCACCACGGGGACAGATAGCAGAAATTCCCAGACACGCTGAGGTCAAAACACAGTGGCATTTGGTTCCTCAGTTATGAGAGAAGATCCTTTGTGTTTTGCATTTCTGAAGCTAGAGATGGGACCAGTTGGGTACAGGCAGAATTAGAGCTTCATTCCTAAGCAAAGTTTAAGATTTCTCAGATTGGGTGACTTGGCGTCACTTGGAGGAAGGGACGTAATAAGACTTTAGTTGAGCCATCCGCATGTAGAAAGTTCAGGAAAAACCACGGCGTCAACCATTGCAGAGGGCACCAAAACAGTTACAAGAAAAATCACTGAGGAAAGACTTTCTGCTGCACGCGATTTCTCCACGGGCTTTGCTTCAGAAAAAAGGCAAATCATCTGTGCAACTTTGCTAAGATCACAGTCAAAATTTCCAATTTCAGCCTCACAGACATGGATGGACTCAAGATAAGCTTCCAAGTTTCAAAAATAAAATTATGAATTGAGGAAAATGCTGTAATCACACCAGAGCAGAATGAATTCCTGAAATGTATTGAAACATAAACAATGGAGAAGTTACTGCAATTTATATTAAGACCTCTATCCCTTCTTTTGGCCCCATTTACACAGCTTTCCTGACTCCATGTTAATAAGTTTTCTATGTCATATGCCTTCAAGGTCCTGTTCTCTGCTAGCTGACAGCTGGCTTAAGTTGATCTGTATTAAAAACTTATCTCAAAAGTAACAGGAAAACATTTTTTTTTAAATTTTTATTTTTATTGTACTTTAGATGAAGGTTTACAGAACAAATAGTTTCTCATTAAGCAGTTAGTACACATATTCTTTTATGACATTGGTTAACAACCCCACGACATGTCAACACTCTCCTTTCTCGACCTATTATCAGTTTTCCTGTCCCCTCATGTTTTCCAGTTCCTGTCCCTGGGCTGTTGTGCCCCATTAGTCTTGTTTTGTTTTATGGGGCTGTCTCATATTTGGGTGAAGGGTGAACCTCAGGAACGACTTCATTACTGAGCTAAAAGGGTGTGTGGGGGCCATACTCTGGGGGTTTCTCCAGTCTCTGTCGGGCCAGTAAGTCTGGTCTCTTTTTGTGAGTTAGAATTTTGTTCTACGTTTTTCTCCAGCTCTGTCCGGGACCTCTGTTGTGATCCCTGTCAGAGCAGTCAGTGGTGGTAGCTGGGCACCTACTGGACTCAGTCTGGTGGAGGCCATGGTAGTTGTGGTCCATTAGTCCTTTGGACTAATCTTACCCTTGTATCTTATTTTCTTCATTCTCCCTTGCTCCCAAAGGGGTGAGACCAGTGAAGTATCTTAGATGGCTGCTTACAGGCTTTTAAGACCCCAGACACTACTCCCCAAGGTGGAATGTACAACATTTTCTTTATAAACTATATTATGCCAATTGAGCTAGATGTTCCCCGAAACCATGGTCCCCACAGCCCTCTGCCCAGCAATTCAGTCCCTCAGGGAGTTTGGAAGTGTCTATGGAGCTTCCATGACCTTTCCTTGTACAACTTGTGCTGGCTTCCCCAGTATTGTGTACTCTCTTACCCTTCACCAAAGTTACCACTTATCTGTTGTCTACTTAGTGTTCCCCTCCGCCCCTTCCATCCCTAGTAACCATCAAACACTGTTTCTTTTTGTGTGTAAACTTTTTCATGTGTTTTTACAATAGAGGTCTCATACAATACTTGCCCTTTTGAGACTGACTTATTTCACTCAGCATAATGTCCACCAGTTTCATTCATGTTATGAGATACTTCACAGATTCAGCGTTGTTCTTTATTTTGCATAGTACTCCATTGTGTGTGTGTACCATGGTTTGTTTATCCATTCATCTTTTGATGGGCATCTAGATTGTTTCCATCTTTTTGCTATTGTGAACAATGCTACAATGAACATGGGTGTGCATATGTCTATTCTTGTGACGGCTCTTATTTCTCTAGGATGTATTCATAGGAGTGGGATTGCTGGATCATATGGTATTTCTATCTCTAGCTTTCTGAGGAAATGCCATATCGTTTTCCAAAATGGTTATATCATTTTGCATTTTCACCAGCAGTGCATAAGAGTTCC
>NW_004444270.1:619631-711318 GCF_000243295.1 Trichechus manatus latirostris
TTGCCAGTAATACTGGGGTAAGATGGTATCTCATTGTGGTTTTGATTTGCATTTCTCTAATGGCTAGTGATCACGAGCATTTCCTCATGTGTCTGTCCTAGAGTGTCTTCTTTGGTGAAGTGTCTGTTCATTTCCTTTGCCATTTTTTGATTGGATTATTTGTCTTTTTGTTGTAGAGGTGTTGGGTTTTCTTGTAGATTTTAGAGATTAGAACTTTGTCTGACTTGTAATGTCCAAAATGTTTTCCCAGTCTGTAGGTTCTCTCTTTACTCTTTTGGTGAAGTCTTTTGATGAGCATAAGTGTTTAATTTTTAGAAGATCCCAACTACTTAGCTTATCTTCTGGAGTTTGTGTGTTGTTGGTTATGGTTTGTATCCTGTTAATGCCATGTGTTAAGACCTCTAGCATTGATCCTATTTTTTCTTCTATGAATTTTATGGTTTTTACCTTCATGTTTAGGTCTTTGATCCATTTTGAATTAGTGTTTTATATGGTGTGAGATATGGGTCCCGTTTCATTTTTTGGCAGATGGACATCCAGTTTTGCCAGCACCATTTGTTAAAAGGACTGTTTGTTCCCCATTTGATGGACTTTGGGCCCTTGTTGAAGATCAGGTGACCGTAGGTGGATGGATTTACATCTGGGTTCTCAATTCCGATCCACTGGTTAATGTATCTGTTGTTGTACAAGTACTAGGCTGTTTTGACTACTATAGCTATATAGTAGGTTCTGAGGTCAGGTAGTACAAGTCCTTCTACTCTATTCTTCTTCTTCAATAGTGCTTTACTTATCCAGGGCTTCTTCCCTTTCCATATAAAGTTAATGATTAGTTTTTCCATCTCTTTAAAGAATGTCATTGGTATCTGGATCGGATTGCATTGTATTTGTAAATTACTTTGGGTAAAGTTTTCATTTTCACAATGTTGAGTCTACCTATCCATAAGCATGGTATGTTTTAACAGGAAATTTTAATTGATGTCTCCTAGAGACACGACTTAAGGTCCCTAGGTGGCACAAATGGTTTGCACTTGACCACTAACCTAAAGGCTGGTCGTTTCAGCCCACCCAGCAGCACCACGGAAGAAAGTTCTGGCAGTTTGGTTCTGTAAAGGTTGTTGTCATTGTTAGGTGTCATCAGGTCAGTTCTGACTCATAGCGACCCTCGTACAACACCACAGAACACTGCCCAGTCCTGCACCACACTCAGAATCATTGCTGTTTGAGCCCACTGTTGCAGCCACTGTATTAATGCATCTCATTGAGGGTCTTCCTCTTTTTCACTGACCCTCTACTTTACCAAGCATGATGTTCTTCTCCAGGGATTGGACCCTCCTGATAACATGTTCAAAGTACATGAGATGAAGTCTCACCATCTTCACTTCCAAGGAGCACTCTGGCTGTACTCCTTCCAGGATAGACTTGTTCGTTCTTCTGGCAGTCCATGATATATTCAATACTCTTCACCAACACCATAATTCAAAGGCATCAGTTCTTCGGTCTTCCTTATTCATTGTCCAGCTTTTGCATGCATATGAGGCGACTGAAAATATCATGACTTGGGTCAGGCGCACCTTATCCCTCAAAGTAACATCTGTGCTGTAAAGATTACAGCCAAGAACACCCTACCAAGCAGTTCTATTCTGTAACACCTGGGATTACCATGAGTGGTAAGTAACTCATTGGCAATGGGTTTGGTTTTTTGGTTTCTTAGAGAACGACTTACAACCCATGCTTGCACAGGTATGAAGAGTCAGGACAATAGGTCAGAGAAGCTACAGAGTAAACATAACACATCTCTCTGGATCACTGATCTTACCTGAATGCTGCATTCCTTCAACTATATTTAGTGCCTACTTTGACCCAGGCATTGGTTTAAGTACTTGGGGTGCAGCATCAAGCACAGAGAAATACCCTTGGCCTTAGAGAGCTCAGGTCTGGTTAGAAGATGGGGGAGAAGAAAAGTAAATAATGAACACAAATATGTGAGGGAACACTTTAAACATAAAAAGCATTCAATAGAGTGCAAAATGTGGATTTAAAGTCAAGAAAACAGGAGATTAAAATAAAAATCCTATTTTAAGTGGTTTACTTTACACAAAGAAGTCCCTGGGTGGTACAAACAGCTAGTGTGTCTGGCTGCTAACCAAAAGTTTGGAGGTTCAAGTCCACCCAGGGGTGCCTTGGAAGAAAGACCTGGTGATCTACCTCTGAAAATTAGCTATTGCAAATCCTGTGGAGCACAGTTCTACTGTGACACACATGAGGTTGCCATGAGTCGGAAGGGACTTAATGGCAACAGGTAACTGGTACTTTCTGTGAAGATCCCAGTCCGTACTGCTGGTGGCATGAGGCATGTGGAGAGAAGTTTGTTACACTCTCCTCTGCTGTGAGAATTCCTAGTGCAAAGGAATTGCTTTTCTGGTAGAAATTTCCAGCTGTGTCACTGAGGCTGTGCCACTCACTGTAATTGTGCAAATAGTGACTTTTGGGAATTGCTACCTGGTCTATACAGTAGTCACCCTGTCTCCATGGGCTGGCATTTGGAATCATGCCTCAGTCCAAAGGGATCAGGCATTGAAGAGAAATTATTGTTGTCAGCTGCTGTGAGTCAACTCCGACTCATGGCGACTTTATGTACAACAGAACCAAACATTGGCCGACCCTGTATCATTCATCCTCACGATTACCAGCACATTCGAGTCCATCATTGTGGTTACCTGGCCAGTTCATCTCACCGAAGGTCTCCCATGTGCTCATTGACCCTCTGCTTCACCAAACATGATGTCCTCTAGAGACTGATCCCTCCTAACGGTGTGTCCAAATCAAGCAAGTCAGACAGTGTTCTGTTGTGATCCGTAATGTTTTCATTGGCTAATTTTTGGAAGTAGATTGCCAGGCCTTTCTAAGCAAAGGGAAATATACATAAATAGAGTAATTAAACAGGCATAATAGATTGAATTTTTTATAAGAACAAGTTGTGGTAGTTGCCCATTTCCCAAAATCCTGCATTTTTTGTTTTTTCATCTGCCGCCCCCTCTCCACAACTTGCTTGCATTGAATATTAAGAAGTATAAAATCTGTTCATTTAAAACATGCTCGTCCTAAGGGTGAGAGGAACCCAGGACCCATAATTTTACTAACAGTAAGAGAAAATAAAGAGGTCAGCAGATGACGGCATCTTGATAAAAATGCTGCTTTGATTATAAGCCTTGAAAACTCTTCAGCTAGAACTTGCTTGGAGTATCTCATGATTGTTATATCACTGCAATGCCCTCTCATCTGTCTGCTCAGAACTGGTCCACATCGGTTCCCAAGACAGCATCGAATGTTATTTATTCTTCAGATGGAAGTTAAAAGCTAAAAGATGAAAGAATTTTGAGCAAAGAAGAATTTACCATGAAGCAAGTGAAGCTTAAGGTGCAGAGTTTTTCTCTATCAAGATGCCCTGGTGGTCATAAGTCTGTGTAAACTGCAAAGCTGAGGCATGTTAACTGCAGTCCATTACGTCTGCTGAATTTTTATTCCCAGTTTCCTTCTATCACACTTTCCCTTGTGTTGGGTGACATAGTAATAACAGTCAATGTTTCAACAGTTAGTCTACAGAGGTACCACCACCTATCTGTCGGTTTGTCATACGGGGGTGGCTTTTGCGTTGTTGTGATGCTGGAGGCTATGCTTCTGTTATTTCAAATACTAGCGGGGTCACCCATAGTGGATAGGTTTTAGTGGAGATTCCAGACTAAGATAGAGTAGGAAGAAAGGCCTGGAAATCTACTTCTGAATATTAGCCAATAAAAACACTATGGCTCACAACAGAATATTACCTGATATCATGCTAAAAGATAAGACTCCTAGGTTGGAAGTCACTCAGAATATACAGTGGCCACAACAATGAACTTGAACATAGCGATGATTATGAAGACGGCACAGGACCGGGCAATGTTTCATTCTGTCGTACCCGGGATCGCCATGAGTCAAAGCCAACTTGTAAACAACTAGCACCCGCAACAACTGCGGAGGGGAGTTAGTTTGGGAATGCCTTTTTTCTGTGCAGTGTCACTGTATTCATAAGTTCTTAGCGAAGACCATTTGGAGCAGGGCACAGACCAGACACTATTCTAACGGTGAGGTAAACAGGTGTTTATTACTTATAGGATAAAAAGGACAAGGATGAGTAGAACAGCACACATCGGCACCAGCCTCGGTTCCCTGAAGTTAGTCTCCCATCCATCGGATGTTGTTAGATCACATCCAAACATGCCCCATTTTGTGTCTTGGGAGAAAACCAAAAACCAAACCCATTGCCACTGAGTCCATTCCAACTCATAGAGACCCTATAGGACAAAGTAGAACTGCCCCACAGTGTTTCCAAAGAGTGGCTGATGGACTTGAACTGCCTACCTTTTGGTTAGCAGCTGTAGCTCCTAAACCACTGCGCCACCAGGGCTCCAGCATAGGATTATCCAGCCCAAAATGTTGATATTGCCTGGCTTGAAAAATCCTGCTACAAAATGGTATGAAACAGAAGAAGAATGCCTAAATTCCGCTCTCAGGATTAAATACTAATCAGACAGCCACGTCTATTGCCAAATAGCATGTACAAAGAACAGGTAGGGGAAGGGGCAATATAAGGGGGTAATAAAAGTGGGAAACCCCCTGCAGGCAAGGGACATCATCTCTTTCCCCTGCTCAGAGTGGGCTAGAGTTACTGGCGCCAGAGAGAAGCCCTGCCTCCTTTGCCCCACTAATTTTAGCATAAGAGAGTTTTAATTTTGAGAAATCTTGACTTTTCAGCTATGGAGAATAAGGGTTTCTTTCAGGGCAAGCATAGAAACTTTATGGTTTACTACTTGGACCGTGATCTCTGGTGGTGCAGTGGTTAAAAGCTCAGCTGCTAACCAAAGATCAGCAGTTCAAATCCACCAGCCATTCCTTGGAACTCTATGGGAGAGTTCTACTCTGTCTTACAGAGTTGCTATGAGTTGGGATCGACCAGAAGGCAATGGGTTTTTTTTACTGGGTGAGAGGTTCCATGTGGGCAGTTAAGACTACGATTATCTTAGGTCTCCAGCATATTTAAAAGCAACCAATCAACCCCATAGTTTCTATACTCTTTGTTGTTGTGTGCCGTCGAGTTGATTCCAATTCATAGTGACACTTTAAGATGGAGCAGAATTGCCCCATAGAGTTTCCTAGGCTGTAATCTTTATGAGAGCACAGTGCCAGATCTTTTCTTCTGTAGGGCCATTGGTGGGTTCAAACTGCTGATCTTTCAGTTAGTAGCTGGACGTTTAACCATTGTGCCACCAAGGCTCCTTTTACACTCTTTAGTTTTCCTAAAATATTCTATGGCAGAAACTAGTTAGTAACCCAGAATCTTGTCTCCTGAAGACACTTGGATCCCTAGATGACTACAGGCAATAATTTAATACAGTTTTGCTACTGCAAGCCGTGGCCTGCCAGTGTCCCATTTACCATTTCAGTAAGGTAACTGATGCCCTATATCTAGTCACATCAGAAAAACAATTCCAGGTTCCCATCTTTAAGGTACTGCTCTCCTGGATGAACCTTGAAAATATGATGCTAAATAAAACAGCATAATAAAATAAAATAAACTTTATGTCAAGATATTGGGAACACAGCCACCTGGCCAACGGACTAGAAGAGATCCATATTAACACTCATTTCAAAGAAAGGTAACCAAACAGAATGCACAAATTATCAAACAATATCATTCATATCACATGCTAGCAAAATTTTACTGAAGATAATTCAAAAATGTCTGCAGCCGTATATCAATGGGGAACTGCCAGAAGTTCAAGCCAGATTCAGAAGAGGATGTGAACGAGGGATATAACTGATGATGTCAGACGGAGCTTGGTCGAAAGTAGAGAATACCAGAAAGATGTTTACCTGTATTTTATCGACTATGCAAAGGCATTAGACTATGTGAGTCATAATAAATTTTGGAGAACGTGTAAAGTGAGAATTCCAGAACACTTAACGGTGTTCATATAGAACTTGTACATGGATCAGGAGGCAGTCATTCTCACAGGGCAAGGGGATACTGCGTGTTCAGAATTGAAAAAGGTGTGTAGCAAGGTTGTATTATTTCACTTTAGTTATTCAAAGTCTATGTGCTGAACAAACAATCGGAGAAGCTGGGCTATATGAAGAAGAACACAGCATCAAGACTGGAGGAAGACTCATTAACAACCTGCAATATGCAGATGACACAACCTTGGTTGCTAAAAGTAAAGTTGACTTGGACTTGAAACACCTACAGATGAAGGTAGAATACTACAGTCTTCAGTATAGACTACACCTGGACATACAGAAAACAAAAATCCTTACAACTGGACAATATTAATCCTTCAATATTGCAATTATCTGATTAGGTGTACGATAATCCACTTCTATTCTCCAAGACCCGTCTGTCTTCTGCCTAGGTCAAATAGGAAGGTTGAATGGGGATGTGGTAGGAATTACCACTCAGATTCTTCCTGTTCTTGATGGTGGCCTTAATCTTGGCAATCCCTCCAGTAAGTGATTATTGCCTTCAGTTTACTATTTTGGTGTGTAGAAACAGTTTTAGTGGTTTCCACTTGACTTTTCTTATTATAATACCCCTCACTCTGTAGTTCAAGAAATCAATGTGAATATTCAGCAAGTTGTTGAAGTCTAGTTCAATTATGCATTCCGGAGCTGAAGAATAACTATAGAGTGGTTTTGGGGACCAATTAGGTGAAATGGGACCAAGACCAAACTCCATTAATCAGCTCACCTCCATATATCCTCATTCTGTTCAACCACAATGGCATTTTAATTAGCAAAATATTTTCAAGTTTCATCCATGTGGTAGCATGTATCCAAACTTCATTTCATCAGTTGATACACTGCTTTTCCCTGAGGGACAGCCCAACTCTTTACCCCTTTTATCAAAGATTTAGCTGTTATACTGAGTTAACCATAGAAAGCATAAAAATGTGTAAGCACATGAGTGTGTGTGGGTGTTAACCTCTAGTTGGAGTTGAAGTCTTCTCCTCCTCATATGGCCTCCTAGCTCTTCTCCCAAGAATTGATCATATCTTTTCCTCTCATTCCATTCCCAAGAGGATTGTTGCTTGAGTCAAAGAACATTGTATTGGCCATTGTGCTAATGAGACATTTCTTGTGATGAACAAAGAGTTCAAGGATAGAATGGACATAGAGAGGCCTCTGTTCATTACCTTAAAGGTGGGAAAGGGAGAAAGGGCTGAGTTTGCTCTCCCCTGGGAGAAGGTGTGACTTACTCCCATTCATTCTCTCTCTCCTCTCTCTCTTTTTATTTACTTTCGACATTACTGTCTTTTAACTAAAGTTAACTGGACTAAGGGTTACTGGTCTTGTCCTAAAAAGGGCTCAAGTGTGTAGCTCAATCCTCTCTGCCTTTGATCTTGAAAATAAATTGCATTAGTCCCCTTTTGTTTTCTTCTATTCGGTGTTTACATGTTTCTCCACCATGGACCAGTTTAGCTTACTATCATTCTCCACTGTGGCTTGGGGCTGAACTTGAAGTTTGTATTACTAACTAAAGGTTACTTTTGCCATGTTTGTCTTTGGTGGAGAAAGGTGAAGGCAGGATCAGAAATTCATAACTTCACGTTTCAATCAGTATCTAACCTGAGATATATATTGGCCACTTACTGTGACACGACTTAAAATTGCAAAGGATCAATTTCGCGTAAGTTTTCACAATTAGACCAAATTGTTTTGGTCACACTTGCAAAGAATCTGAGCTGCCAATTTTTATGATTAATGGACTGTACATTTGCAAAATTTTTAATGTTATTTTCAGACACTGAAGTCCTTTTACAATTAATATATAATAATAGTAATTAGTTTCCTTTTATTTCATCCTAACTTTTTCCAATAGGTCAAAACGTTTAACGCATGTAAAACTTCCCAATAAAAATAAAGAAGGCGTATAAAATTAGTGATAAAATTAAAAATACTGTAATATGGTCGTGATGAGTCAGAATCGACTCTATGGCAACAGGTCGGTCAGGTATGAGTATCTTCATTAACTAAAACCTTCGTTAATTGTATCTTCCTTAACTGTATATTCATATTGTTAACCCAATAAATTTGTTGAACAAAAACTTACATTAGGAAGCTATTGCAGCTACTCCTCACTTATCGACATGGTTAGGTTGCAAAGACCAGGTCATAATGAGAAAATTGGCATTATGCAAAAATGGAGGATGGCCCCATCACATCACTAAACGAAAGATGACTAACTTATTATATAATTAACAAATGACATCGTTACATAACTGCCAAATTTTGTCATTACATAACCGCCAAACCACTGAGAATCATGGCCCAGCCAAGTTGACATATAACCGTAACCACCATAGTCAGCATTGCTCTTGTCTCCCACGTCGGCGTTTGTAACTGCCAGATGTACGTTGTTAATGTGCAAACTAGTTAGACAGTGTATGTTCCTACTGTCATAAATGTGAAATGTTGGATAATGAGAGAGTTGATAAGTGAGGGTTAGATTTAGATGTAGTTACCTTCATGCGTAATACCTATTATTACTACCCTCATTAATAACCACTAAGAATAAAAAAAAACTTTTAAAATTTTATAAACTTGAGAAAAATAGAAAGGCGTTGATCATATTAAATTCTTAAAAAAATAATTTGGTGTATCAGTCAATCAACAATCTAGGCTTTACCCTCATCACTCCTCAGCAGTCAAGGAAAAGGTGCTAGTTTCCCCTGTAGATGAGTTTGTCCCTTTCTTAACAAAGTGTCTTTAATTAAAAAAAACAACAAACAAATAAATTCTCATTTAGTTCTAATTAACTCTGTTTCCTTTTTTTTATTATAATGCTTTAAACTTACAAAATCTTCCTTTCTATTACAATTCTTTTGATGCTACAAGTAGCAGAAAAATCTAACTCAAATTGCCTTCAGTAATGCAGAAAATCTACTGGTACTGGACCTGAAAAATTCAGAAGTATATCAGATTAAGATTGTCTTGACTAATTAAATAAACAATTTTTATATCAAAGCCTATGTTTTAATTACCAGTTGAACAGAGACTTCTGCTCACAACTCAAAGTATATTCTTCACTAGTATTTTATCAATACATGTTATATTAGAGATGCACATAAACTTGACTTTGGACACATACTTGGACAAAGTCTGCTCTTTGGCTTCAACTTTAATCTCAGTCTTCCAAAGGTTGAGTGCGAGTGCCTCCTTCAATGCCGCTTTTGGCTTTCTTGATCTTACCTTGTGTATGATTAATGAACCAAGATAGTATATGTGAACAAAGCATTTTATTTACATTTGCTAGTAATATCTAAATATTTTCATATAAATTTAGTAAACATTCTAGATATACAGCCTGGAGTGAAAAATATCTATTTGTTTTACATGTTGACATTCTGTTAGTCACAGTTAAAGTATAACGATTATTTATTATCCCAGAAGGAAATCAATGATAATTATGAAAACTGTTGCTTGAATGAAGAACATTTTAATAGTTTCTTATGGAAATGAAATTATAGTTATTACAAATATGAGAAGTTGCATTAGCTAAGTAATTTTAAGAATGATATGTTATTTTTGAGCTTACAAATGTTTGTAAACCATAGATAATAATACAAGATGGAATAGTAGAGAGTAGGTTTAATCATATTTTAGTCTAAAAAACTTGCTCGTTACATTAGTATCTGCAAAGTTAGGCAAAATAAACTTTAATGACTTCAATTTTTTTAAAAATATTTAATTTATTTAGATCATAAGTCTTAATATTTGTATGTGGAATTCTTAATACCCCATGAAGATATATTAGAAGAAGCAGAATGTCAACTTTATCATCTACAAATTTATAAAGAAGAAAAAACTTCAAAATGATACCTAAATATCACCTGTGATAAATCATCTTTGATGTAAACATCATTAAGAATATAAGTAGTTTAAAGAAATAGAAGAAAGTATAAAAGAAAATCGAGATACTAAAAATACATTTATTCTCACTGATCCAATGTAAAAAAAAACAAACAAGCCAGGATTTATACGAATGTTTTATAAAGTTAATTTCTCATAGTTTGGAGTCTATGGAGGCCAAAATTTTAAACACAAAGCTTGCCAAAATTATTCCTCATCTGCCAACAATTCAGTAATTGAAAAATGAAGACTATTTTTTGCATTTTCCTAAGCTAATAATTATAGCTGTGATGTTCTTTCTTAAAAAAAAAAAAAAGGTTACTGTGTTAAGATTCTATCCAAATTTCCTTAGCGTTGCAGATTCTCTCTTTGTCTCCTGGCTTTGGAATTTAACTCAAAATAAGTATAGTTATCTGGACTAATAAATAATGAAAGTAGGTTACATCCATTGCTGTCAACTCACCTTTTTCTTGGAGACACTGTGATGTCCTCCTGAATCATAAATATATGCACTGCTGGAAGTGCTGCGTTCCCTGACTGGAAACCAACTTCAGATATGCCTTTGCCTGCGAATGCCGCAGCAGGGGGTTTTTATTGTCTTCTTTGTCTCTTGCTGGGAAAATAATCTCTTTCCCACTAAGTCCAGCAACAGAACTTGCTACCATTACAGAGCAGCCATTTTCTCTTTTGGTTATTTTCCATCTGTCACTATTAAATATCCCCCTGGTTACATCTCTTGGTGTTAAAAGGTGTTCATTTGCAAGCAAAAACAAGAAGAGGTTCACAAAGAATTTGACTTTAATTTTTGTATGTGTAGTAAATATTTGCATTTTCATATTCATATTCATTTCATATTCATATTCATTTCATATTCATATTCAATAGAACAGCATCCCCATGTTCAGTCAACATTCGTTTAACGGATCTGTTGAATACTCAATTATATGCCAACCACACGCCCATTTGCTGTCACACATGTTTTACTTTCTCCACACCACAGATAAACTGAAATTCCAAAATCTCACTGAACTACTTTTGAACACATACTAGAACCCAAATACAGGGCTTGCTTTTTCATCCAGTTCAATAATCCCTGTCTTTGCATTGGAATGTTTATTCAATTTGCATTTAACATAATTTTTGACGTGATTGGGTTAAATCTACCAATTTGCTATTTATTTGTTTTTTACTTATCCCATTGAGTCTGCATTCCTTTAGGTTTGTATTTATACATCTTTTCTTTTATGATTGTTCTCAGGGTTTCAACACACATCCTTAATTAGCGTAGCCTACCTTGAATTAATATTATATCAATTCACATGTAATGTAAAAACCTTAAAACAGTGTGAATTTTTCCTCTGGTATTTTGTAATTTTGTTCATATATTTTACTTATACTTAGGATATAACCCACTTTTTATTATTAACAGTTTTACTTATACACTGACATGGATTGAATTATGTCCCCCAAAAAATGTGTGTATCAATTTGTCTAGGCCATGATTCCCAGTGTTGTGTGGTTGTCCTCTATTTTGTGATTGTTTTACGTCAAAGAGGATTAGGGTGGGATTGTAACACCACGCTTACCCAGGCACACCCCTGATCCAATGTAAAGGGAGTTTCCCTGGGGTGTGGCCTGCACCACTTTTTATCTCTCAAGAGATAAAAAGAAAGGGAAGCAAACAGAGAGTTGGGGACCTCATACCACCAAGAAAGCAGCACTGGGAGCAGAGCACCTCCTTTGGACCCAGGGTCCTTGTGCCTGAGAAGCTCCTTGACCAGGGGGAGATTGAGGACAAGGGCCTTTCTCCAGAGCCGACAGAGAGAGAAAACCTTCCCCTGGAGCTGACGCCCTGAATTTGGACTTCTAGCCTACTATACTGTGAGAAAATAAATCTCTCTTTGTTAAAGCCCTCCACTTGTGGTATTTCTGTTAGAGCAGTACTAGATAACCAAGACACACACCAATTGCCTTCTAAAGAAATTATGAAAAGATAATAAATTACTGATGCTCATCTGGATAATTAACAGCTCCAATCATCTTAATTCTTTCCTATACATTAGAGTTTAAAATGGTATAATTTCCACTCAATTTGAAGAACTTCATTAGCATATATTCTGAAGAACAGGTATCCTGTTGCTTCTGGAGAATTCTCTTTCTTGATATAGGATATAGTTGTGTAATAAATATTTTTCTTCCTTCTCTATGCATATTCTGCTTGAAAAATTGTATTCCATTGTCTTCTGGCCTTCATAATTGCTAATGAGATATTATCAGTCACTCTTGTAGTTGTTTCACTACATTTATCTTGTTTTTTCCTTTTCTCTGAATGCCTTTAAGATACTCTATTTATCTTTAATTTCAGCAGTCTGACTACACTGTGCTCAGTTGTGGCTTTCTTTATCTTTTTCCTGATTTGTGGTTGATATCCATCTTGAATATATGGATTGATTTTTTTTCACCAAATTTTATTTCTTCATATACTTTTACTTTTTCTGGACCATTCCTTCTCTTTTCTATTTCTATGACTCCAGTTACACATATTTTCACACAGTTAATAGCATACCACATGTCATTGACATTTTGATCCATTTTTGGCGGGGAGGGGGAGAGTCTTCTTTGTTTCTCTGTGCTTCTGTTTAGAGCATCTCTATTGATGAATCTAGGAATTTACTAATGCTTTTTTTCTACAGTATTCAATTTTCTGTTAAACCAATTTAATATTTTTATTTTATTTATGGTATTTTTCAGTTCCAGAATTACCATTTGTTTATTTTTAGAGTTTCTTTCCTTCTTTTTTTTTTTTTTTTGAAACACTCATCTCTTCTCTTTTTATATGCATGTTTTCCAGTTAAGTCTTTAACGTATTTATGATGGTTGTTTTACATTTCTTCTATGGTCTTACTGACATGTGGGTCATCTCTGGGTTTGCATCTATTGATTCTTTTAACTGATTATGGGTTCCATTTTTTGGCTTCTTCACATGTCTCAGAAATTTTATTATTTTTCAGGCTTTATGTATAAAATACCAAGGTAAAATAAAATGTAATTTATTTTGTTGGGCTTGGTTTTGTTGTTTTCCCAGAGAAGGTAAGTACTTTCCTCTGTACATTGAATATGGAAGAGATTGATCATTCAGATTTCTTCTAGACATGAGTAGAAATGGTTCTAATCTGCAGTTTTGATTACATTAATTTCACCACTCTGCCACAGCTTTTAAGGGGTCCTGGGTGGTGCAAGTGGTTAAACACTGGATTTCTCACTAAAACGTTGGCTATTCAAACCCACTCAGAGGCACCTCAAAATGATAGTACATATGAATGTTATTGTTAGGTGCCATGGAGTCAATTCCAACTCATAGCCACCCTATGTGACACAATAGAACTGTCCCATAGGGTTTTCTTGGCTGTAATCTTTACAGAAACTGATCACCAGTTCTTTCTCACCCAGAGCCACTGGGTGGGTTCGAACCCATCAACCTTTCAGTTGTCAGCGAAGAACATAACTGTTGCTCCACCAGGGCTCCTTATATGTTGGATACAAGTAAGAAAACAGCTCTAAATACATAATGGTTCAGTAACATTTGGCTTACGGATTACATATGGATTACATAGCTGCCTGTTCTCTTTTAGTTATTTTTGAGATTGACAAGCCATTTGGTACAGAAGTGTTTCCATAAAGTGCATTAGTAGTTGGTGGCTAAGAGCTCAATCCAGGGCTAGACATCTCCAGTGAGTGGCCTTGGGCAAGTACTTCACCTCTCTGACCTGTTCCCCCTCATTGAACTTCTGTCAAGGTAAATGCATAAATATGTGTAAAACCCTTAAAAGAGTGCCTGGCATATTCCAAGTGTTCAAAAGTAATATCTATTATTACACCTACAATTGTGCTTAAGATTTATCCAATTCTTTGTTAGGATATTTCTCCGTGCTTCTTAGTCTCCTCTTTTTTTAATCTCTCCCTATAGGTAAAAAAGCTCCATCCCTAAATCTTACTGTTGTTAGCTGTCATCAGGTTGGCCCCCAACCCATGGGGACAACATGCACAACAGAAATAAATGCTGCCTGGTCCTGCACTATCCTAATGATCAGGTGTGGATCAGACCATTGTGATCCATAAGGGGTTTTTTGGACCATTTTGATCCATAGAGTTTCCATTGGCTGATATTTGGAAGTACATCACCAGGCCTTTCTTCCTAGTCCATCTTAGTCTGGAAGCTCCACCAAAATCTGTTTGGCATCATAGCAACACGCAAACCTCCAGTGAGGTTTGTGGCTGCACATCAGGTACATTGGCTGGGAATTGAACCTGGGTGTCCTGCGTGGAAGGTGAGAATCCTACCAGTAAACCACCACTGCCTCCTAGAATGCACTGCAGGCCTCCATAAATGTTTGCTGAGTAAACGTTGCAGTTCAGCCCTTCACATCTTCTGCTCTTAGTCTCTACTTGTTTTCAGCTTTTCCTTGTGTAGCTGATCTTTTCACTTAAAGATTTTGAAAATCTTGTGTTTGTATATCAATCTCATTTTTGAAGGGCATTTATAAGTTACATGCCAGAAGAATTTAGCAAATATGCACACTCTATGAACGTTACTGCTTGAAATTCTCAGTCTAATTCTAAGTCTACATCATCATATTTTTATACTCTTGTCCCACATTACTCATTCTATGGAGGGAGAGGGGGACTAATTTTCAAAGTTTAGACTCCATTTAGAAATTGTAGATTTGGCTTTTTGGATCAATCCTAAACTATTTGATTTGTGTGGATATTTATCTTTAGTAAATTTTGCTTTCAATTAATTTTAAATGATTTTATTTCAAGAAATTTCTAGACATCAAAGAACTTTTTTTAAAAAAATCCAACATTTCAAAACCGTATGTACTGTCTGTGACTACAAGTCTGCACGATTGCTTTAAAGAGAAAAACTTAAGGAAGCACATTTTGAGCTTGGAATGAACCCGTAATGCCAATGGAGTTTGATCCCTGACAGATGCACTTGTGGCAGGATTTGTCAACTCTGATTTAAAACCATCTCATCCTCAAAGAAGTAATCAGCTCTTCATTTCAGAACTGATTTGGGTCTGCTGGGGAGGAGACACTGACCTTCTATTCACCATCCAATTGCAATGTAGCTGCTGCAAAGGAGAGGAAAGCATTTTCCCCGTCGTGATTTGTTATGTAATCAATGAAGTCCTTGTATTTGGTTGCAGCCTATGTTTGATCTTATAACGATCTATGAATAAATCTGTTCTTAATAAAAATGTTTGGCTATTGGTTGCTTTCTTAAATATTCTGCATCCGTCAGGCTCATAAACCATTTTGCTTTCACTACTTCAATTCAAAAGATAAACTAATGATTTTTTCCCCATATAATCCTTTCTCTGTTACTTTGGGACAAGATGAAGATGTTTTGCCACTAATGCCGCACTGAATGGTCCTCTTCCCTCCCACTCGCTTCCGTTTCCATTCTTTTTATTGCCCGTTTCCTTTGGTTACTTCACTCAATAGGCATATAGGATGTTTTGAAATGAGAATGAGTAAATTAAATAATAATAATAATAATTTTAAAAGGATTCTATAGATTTACGGAAATGAAAGATTTTTAAATGCCTCACACTGACGTTCCCTGTTTTCAGAAAAGCCTAGCCCAGAAAGGTAGACTTAAAACTTTCTGAAGAATTTGGTCACTCCCATACTCTGTGGGTGACTCGTTATTTGTTTGTTAACAGTACTTAAAGTTATTGGTTACTTTCTTACTGCACATTTTTTATTTTTTTAAATAAAGCTACTCACTGTTTTAATACTATTCACCTTAACTGAGCTGTTGAAAAAGATCACCGATTATTCATGCGCATCACAAAGATACAGTTTGTTGAAATCAGTGCTCAATTGGGAGAAAACGAAAAAGTTCCTACAGAATATTGCTTTGGAGCCCAATATGCACATCTCAATATACTTCTCAGTTGAAGTTGAGGAATACAGAAAATTCAGTAGTGTCAGACTCCAGAGTATTGTCAATTCTATTTTGGCCATGCCCTCACGTGTGCACAAGTGTGTATACATGTATATAGAAACCAAAACAAGTCCTTTGTCATCAAGTGGATTCTGACTCATCGCCACCCTGTAGGACAGAGTATAACTATCCCATAGGGTTTTCAAGGAATGGCTGGTGCCGAATTTTTGTTCAGCAGCTGAGGTCTTAATCACTGTGGCAGCAGGGCTACACACACACACACAGACACACACACACACACACACACTTATGTGAAACCCATGTGAAATTGTGCACTACAGATTAGTCAGTAAAACAATTAAGCCCATGCATGTCTTGCTTACTGTAAGTCTGTGTGTAACTTGCTTACTGGTTAATCCGCCCCTGTCCATAGGGTTTTCATTGGCTGGGTGACACATTCGGCAGGTCACAGCAGCTACCGCCACTGTTACAGTGTAGACATACTACACTCACACTTGGCTGATTCAAGCATTCACTTATCTTCCTGATCACCACAGACATTTGAGTTTGCAATCCCTGATATAAATGCATGAAAAGATAACTCACAACACAGCAGTTAAATAGACTAAACTGCTAAATATGTGATTTGACCAAAGGGAATTGATTTCTGATATATACACAAAAGAGTGGCCGTGGAAAGACTTTGATAGAGTGAGCTGGGCTGGACTGGAATAGAATTGCATATGGAAGAATATTCAGGTATGGGGAATGACATCAGTAAGGACATGAAAATTTGGACAAAGTCTATTCATTCTAAGGGAGGAGGGTGCACATTCACCGAGAGATGTCGAAGAAAAGCTGGATATTTACCTGGACTCAGACTTGGAAAGTCCATAATTGTCAGTCTTGGGAAAGGGAATTTAATACCTCAAGTATTGGATGGACCATAATTTTTTTTTTTTAGTTAAGTTGATGGTGAAAAAAATTAAGATATCACATAAATTACTTTTGTGGAAATTTGGCAATAAAAAAAGGAGAGAAATATGATGGCTGTGCAAAAAAAAAATAGATTGAATAATTGATCATCATTTTTTCTCGTATTTAATTCATAATTAACATGGTATATATTTTTGTATTTTTCTTATAAGCGGAGAAATGTCCTAGAAGCCCTAATACCATGTCCTGAGAACATTATTACGTTTGCAGTCTAAAAAAACCAAAAAAGATACATATATTGCTCTCTTTCCCTAAACACATACAATCAGTATGTAAAGTTACTGCAAATTTCACAAGTCAGTTCTAATTGCAGATTTTTTTTGTTTTCTCCAGCAATACTTTGGGAGTAAACTAACGTAACACAAACATAACACATAACATCACGTAATACTAAGATGAGTTTTTTAACTTACATATGTGATGAAACAGTTGTCACATTGGGTTTCTATTTGATTTTTTACTTTAAAAAAAAAAAAGATGACACTCATTTTAATGGTACTCTCCTTCAAGTGGTAGGAAAGAATGATGTAAAATTTTATTCCATTGCTCTTGTTCATGGTTATGGTGAAGAAAAACAGTGTGTGGTCAAATAGCACTAAATGCAGTTTACCTTGTAGATCTTCTTTATAAACAGGTCCATTCTGCTTCCAGGGAAAGTATCACAGGTAGGTAACATCATCATTGTGTTTTTGTAAAAGTTGTGAGGGAAAAGCACTTGGAAGCGTATTGCTATCGCAGACTGGTATCTTATCAGTATGTTTGCCAACCATGCCCTCCCCGTGATATATTTTCATAAGTGCTGTGCTACTTTTTTTTTTACAGTAACATTTAAAAACGTTGGCATAGAGGCATTTATGAAAATACCTCAAGGGCTGTGGGGGGAGGGCGGGGTTGGAAAACGGAAAAACGGAAGTAGAAGGCATGGTGTGTTATTTGCATAAAAATTCAGAACTCTGCATATTTCATTTAACGTGCATTATAATGGTCTTCTTTTTTTTTTTTTTTTTCAGTCTTTCTGTTGAGGTCTAAACACGATGTCCTGTGCTAAAGTAGAGTTGATAAGCTTCAAAAAGCCCATCCTTGCATCATCACAGTAATATCATACGTCATTACTATCATTATCGTATCTCCATCCTCCCTCTTTCCAGGCCTTTCCCAAGTTTAATCTTTTAATCTTCTTTTTTTAATTTGCTACCATCTGCAATTTTCTATAATTCCAAAATAAGCCTAAGTAGGCAACATTATTCAGAAGGGATCTAGGAAATTGCTTTGAATAAAGTTGCTTAAAAGGAAAGAATGAAACAAATTTAATTAAGAAAATTATTCCATATACTGCTTATTTTAAACCATATTCACTCCACGAGAAAGCAAATAAATATAAATTAGTCAATGTCAAATTTTAATAGCAAATATTAAAACATTCAAACAGGAAATATTTACAAAGTTAAAAAAAAACTAGAATACTGAGTTTTAGACCTATGGATTACATAATCTATTAATCTACTTTGAAATAGTAATTTTGTTACATAGGGCCTTAATAATATCCAGAAAAAATTTCTTTACATAATATAAGCTAAGAAAACTTGAAATTGCAGTTTTATTTCATTGCTAGAGGAGAGATAATGTGGGTTTTCTGTACTAGAGTTTATTTCAGAAGATATTGGAGATATATCACGTAAACGTGTTTAACAAAGCTTTCACATAAAGGACTCTGGCAGAGAATTAGAAATCTATTAGAAGAATTATACATTAATACCCTAAGTTTAAAAATTGTATCAGGCTTAAAATCCAATTCTTAGCTACACCAATAAACCACTGTCTTGGTCTGATCAGTTGTTAAAATGTATCAGATCAAATGTTTACTCAAAGACTTGAAAATGAAAGAAATAGTAACATGCTTACTTTCAAAACCTTAAAAAGGAGTTCATAGGGCACTCTGATAACGTAATGGATTCCTACTTGAATGCATTTAATGAAAAGTGGCCTTGAATTTACTGGAATTAGCTTAAGGGAATGTCCATGAAAGCAAAGCCAATTTGATTTATTCAATAAAAATCCACTCAAATTGGAGGGAAACATTTGCTAAAGGAAACATCTTAAAGGTATATATTAAAATAAATAATAAGTAAAAGATTAAAAAAAAGATATAATTCATTCAATAACGTGTTTCTGACCTCTGTATACACTTTTTGAAAAATTGTGAGAGAGTTTTAAATATCACTTTAATGTATATCAATGTATCCAGTATAATGTGGAAAATTTTAAAAGCCTACTGATTATCTAGCTTTTCAAAATCGGTCATTTCATTTTGCTCTTTTAACTTCTTGTAGAAAGATAATAGTTTTTATTTTCTAATTTTAGTTAAGTGGCCTTAATTTCTTTATTGTATTTCCCTCTTAAAAATAAATGTCAAAGGCCTTCCAGGAAAATATTTCCAAATAGAAAATCTAAAGTTCAAACAGTAAATTGCTATCCCTAACTTTTTTTTTTTTTTTAACACAGTTCCCTAAACTTTAGCAAAAGAGTTAATGCCATTTAGGAAAACAGAGGCATTTAGATGGGAGTGTTTATGTGTTGTCTTTCTACAAGAGGAAATGTGTAAACGGTAAGAGTTATCAGCTGTGAAGTACCCACGGTAAATAAAGAAGTTTTTATTGGGAGCCTCTCTTAGTTTCCTTTTGAAAGAATTGCTGTGTGGTTATCAGCAAAGATGTCATATGGGTCCTGAAAGGGTAAATGAAAAGGACAAGGAGGAAAATCACAAGAAGACAAAACAAGGTAGACTACTGTAAGAAACAAGAAAATAATAAAAAACAGGCCAAAAGGACAAAGGATAACAAAAGGAAGAAGGAAAGTACATAGTATACTGTACACAAAATAAATAAGAGTTGGGCCACTAAGAAAAAGAGATGAGGGTACTAGTAAAAAAAAAAAACGAGGGGTAGGGGAGTGACGAGTGAAAACAATTAGCAATGAAAGAAAGGCTGAGAGCAACAGAGACAAGTCAGTAATACGTGATTTGGCAAATATATATTCATAGTGTTTATAAGAAGGGGCAATAAGAGTATCTGGATTAAAAGAGCAAGATTAACCAAACTAGAGGAAGATACCACAGAACGTAGTTAAGAAAACACCTGTGAAAAGAGTTGAAAGGGAGTACTTAGAAAAGGGCTGGCAAGCTATAGCCCAGAGCACAAATCTTGCCAGAGAGTTAAAATTGTTTTTTACATTTTTAAAGGGTTGTTGAAAGAAGAAAGGAGAGAGAGAGGGAGGGGAAAAGAAAGAAAGAAGGAAGGAAGGAAAGAGGAAAGGAGGCAGCGATGGAAGGAGAAGGGAAGGAAAGAATGAGGAAGGGAGGGAGGGAGGGAAGGAGGGAGAGACGGAAGGAGGGAAGGAGGGAGAGATGGAGGGAGGGAGAAAGGAAGGAAAGAAGGAAAGGAAGAAGTAAGGAGGAAAGGAAGGAAGGAAGGAAGAAAAATAGTGAAAAAATGCAGGCAACAGAAATCTTACGTGCCTTGCAAAAGCCTGACATATTTACTATTTAGCACTTTATTGAAAAAAGTTTGCCAACCCCTGGACTAGCAGAAAGGAAATGGTGTTGAAAGTGAAATATCAGAAAGAGGCAAATTCATAGAGACAGAAAGTAGATGAGAGGTTACAGTGGGCTGGGGTGGGATGGGGAAATGGAGAGTTATTGTTTAATGGATACAGAGTTTCTGTCTGTAATCAAAACAAGTTTTGGAGATAGATGATGACGATGGTGGCACAAGATTGTGGATGAAATTAATTCTACTGTATGCTTAAAATGATTAAAATGGCAAAGTTTATGATATATATATTTTACCATAATAAAATAAAAAAAAATCTAAAAAGTGAGTGAGACAGAAAGGATTTCATGACATTATCGCAGTATATGGACAGTTGGATAGTGACTGTATGTCTGTTTTTCCAATTATATTTGCATTTTGGGAGAACACTAAACTGTATCAGTTTTTCAAAGCGATAGGTCTTAGAAACAGCAAAAAAAATTCAACCATACCAAAAAATCTCATTGCTGTTGAGTCGATTTTGACCCATAGCAGCCCTATAGGACAGAGTAGAACTGTCCCTCCCACAGGGTTTCCAAGGCCATAATCTTTACAGAAGCAGACTGCCACATCTTTCCCCATGGAGCAGCTGGTGGATTCAAACTGCTGACCTTTTGGTTAGCAGCTGAGAAGTTAACCACTGTGCCACCAGGACTCCTTTTTATACTTACCATAGAGACTGGAAAATAAAAGTTGTTTGTGATCAAACACTTCAATTAGAGAAACACAGGTGCTTATGAAACTGAGCTTTTTAATAAAATCAGTAAATCCTAATTAAATAAGCCCTCCTCCTAAACCTCTGGGCACTACTGAGGAGTTTCTTTGGCTAGTATTCCATCCTTTAGTTTTTAATTTTAAAATCTAAATCCCTGAACTATATGGACACATCATCAGGAAAGAGAAATCACTAGAAAAGGACATCATGTGTGGTAGGGGTCAGCAAAAACAAGGGAAATCCTCCAAGAGATGGATTGACCCAGCAGCCACAACAAAGGATTCAAACATACCAATAATTATGAAGAAAGCACAAGTATAGGAAACATTTCTTTTTGTTATTAATAAGGTCATGCATCTGTCAGTTTGTTGTACTGTGGTGGCTTGCATGTTGCTGCGATGCTGGAAGCTATGCCACTTGTATTTCAAATACTGGCAGGGTCACCCATGGTGGACAGGTATCAGCAGAGCCTTCAGACGAAGATAGACTAGGAGGAAGGACCTGGTGATCTGCTTATGAATAGCAGCAAAACATTATCTGATAAAGTACCTGAAGATGAGCCCCTCAGGTTGGAAGGCACTCAAAACACAACCGGGAAAGAGCTGCTTCCTCAAAGTAGAGTGGAACTTAATGACATGGATGGAGTCAAGCCTTCGGGATCATCATTTGCTGATGTGACAGGACTCAAAATGAGAAGAAATAGCTGCAAACATCCATTAATATAGGAACATGGAATGTACCAAGTATGAATCTAGGAAAACTGGAAGTCATCAAAAATAAAATGGAACACATAAACATCTATATCCTACACGTTAGTGAGCTAAAATGGACTGGTATCGGCCATTTTCAATCAGACAATCATATGGTCTACTATGACAGGAATGACAAATTGAAGAGGAATGATGTCAAAAAGAACATTTCAAGATCTGTCCTGAAGTACCAGGCTGTCAGTGATACGATAATATCCATACATTTACAAGGAAGACCAGTTAATACAACTATTATTCACATTTATGCACCAACCAGTAAGGCTGAAGTAATTGAATATGTTTATCAACTTCTGCAATCTGAAATTGATCAAACACTCAATCAAGACACATTGATAATTACTGGTGACTGGAAACAAAGAAGGAACAGTGGTTGGAGAATATGGTCTTGGTGAAACAAATGACGCTGGAGATCACATGACAGAATTTTGCAACACCAACGACTTCTTCATTGCAAATACCTGTTTTCAACAACATAAATGGTGACTGTACACATGGACCTCTCCAGATGGAATACACAGGAATCAGATTGACTACATCTGTGGAAACAGACAATGGAAAAGCAAAATATCAGTCAGAACGAAGCCAGGGGCTGACTGTAGAACAGATCATCAGTTGCTCACATGCAAGTTCAAGTTGAAGCTGAAGAAAATTAGAACAAGTGGACGAGAGCCAAAGTGGGCCTTGAATATATCCCACTGAATTTAGAGACCATATCAAAAGCAGATGTGACGCATTGAACTCTAATGACTAAAGATCAGATGAGTTGTGGAATGACATCAATGACATCATATGTGAAGAAAGCAAGAAGTCATTGAAAAGACAGGAAAGAAAGAAAAAAACAAAATGAATGTCAGAAGTGACTCTGAAGCTTGCGCTTGAAGTAGAAAAGCTAAAGTGAAAGGAGAAAATGATGAAGTAAGAGAGCTTACGAGAAGATTTCAAAGGGTAGCTTGAGAAGAAAAAGTAAAGTATTATAATGTCATGTGCAAAAATCTGGAGTTGGAAAACGAAAAGGGAAGAACACGCTCAGCATCTCTCAAGCTGAAAGAACTGAAGAAAAAATTCAAGCCTTGAGTTGCAATATTGAAGAATTCAACGAATTAAATAGTAATTAAAAATTAAAATAGTAAATGACAAAGAAAGCATCAAAAAAAGATGGAAGGAATACACAGAGTTACTGTACCAAAAAGAATTGTTTGATGTTCAACCATTTTAGGAGGTAGCATATGATCAAGAAAAGATGGTACTGAAGGAAGAAGTCCAAGCTGCACTGAAGGCCCTGACGAAAAACAAGGCTCCAAGAACTGATGAAATATCAGTTGAGATATTTCAACAAATGGATGTAGCACTGGAATTGCTCTCTTGTCTGTGCCAAGAAATTTAGAAGACAGTTACCTGGCCAACTGACTAGAAGAGATCCATATTTGTGCCCATTTCAAAGAAAGGTGAGCCAACAGAATGCAGAAATTATTGAACAATATCATTAATATCACACATAGTAAAATTTTGCTGAAGATCATTCAAAAGCAGTTGCAGAAGTACATCAGCAGGAAACTGCCAGAAATTCAAGCCTGAATAAGAAGAGGCTGTGGAACAAGGAATGTCATTACTAATGTCAGATGGATCTTGACCGAAAGCAGAGAATACCAGAAAGATGTTTACCTGTGATTTATTGACTATGCAAATGCATTCGACTGTGTGGATCATGACAAATTATGGATAACATTGTGAAGAATGGGAATTCCAGAACAATTGTACTCTTGAGGAACCTGTACATAGACTAAGAGGCAGTTGTTTGAACAGAACAAGAAGATACTGAGTGGTTTAAAGTTAGGAAAGGTGCACGTCAGGGTTGTATCTTTTCACCATACCTATAAAATCTGTATACTTAGCAAATAATCTGAGAAGTTGGACTATATGAAGAAGAACGTGACATCAGGATTGGAGGAAGACTCGTTAACAACCTGTTGTGCAGATTGACACAACCTTGTTTGCTGAAAGTGAAGAGGACTTGAAGCACTTACTGACGGAGATCAAAGACTACAGCCTTCAGTATGGATGACACCACAACTAAAGAAAAGAAAAATCCTCACGACTGGCCCGATAAGCATCATCACGATAAATGGAGAAAATATTGAAGTTGTCAGTGATTTCATTTTACTTGTATCCACAATCAATGCCCATGAAAGCAGTAGTCAAGAAGTCAAATGTTGTATTGCATTGGACAAATCAGCTTCTAAAGATCTCTTTAGTGTTAAAAAGCGTAGATGTCACTTTAAGGACTAAAGTGCACATGACTCAAGGCATGATGTTTTCAATCACCTCATATGCGTACAAAAGCTGGACAATGAATAAGGAAGACCAAAGAAAAATTGATGCCTTTGAATTATGGTGTTGGTGGAGAATATTGAATATACCGAACAAATCTGTCTTGGAAGAAATACAGCCAGAATGCTCCTTAGAAGCAAGGACGGCGAGACTTGTCTTACATACGTTGGACATGTTGTCAGAAGGGACCAGTCCCTGTAGAAGGACATCATGCTTGGTAAAGTAGAGGGTCAGCGAACAAGAGGAAGACCCTCAATGAGATGGATTGACACAGTGGCTGCAACAATGGGCTCAAGCGTAACAACTATTGTGAGGACGGCGCAGGACTGGGCAGGGTTTTGTTCTGTGGGTCGGAACAGACTCGATGGCACGTAACAACAAGAAGGTCACAATGAGTTGGAAATGACTCTGCAGGAACTAATAATAACTTTCCATGCTATACAGGACATTTAACTATTTCAAAGTATACAAATCTCTGTATAAAACGAACTCCTCAGTCCACCAATGGATGATCCCCACAAGCAAAGACCTAATTCTCTGTAATCATATATCATTTCTCTTTTATAAACTTAATCTGCACTTCCTCTGTAAAATCAGTCACTCATAAATTCTCTGTATTTATCATGGATTGTCCAACTTTGAAAACTAGTCTAAGAAGTTTTGTTAAGGGCAGTGGCATGCTTATGTTTCAAAAAACCCTGATTTTTCTTTTTTCTTAAATTGTGCTTTAGGTGAAAGTTTACAGCTCAAGTTCATTTCTCATACAAAAATTTGTACAATTGTTGTTATGGAACATTAGTTGCAATCCCTATAATGTGACAGCAAACTCCCCCTTTCCATCTCGGGTTTTCCATGTCCATTCAACCAGCTCCCGTCCCTTCCTGCCTTCTCATCCTGCCTCTGGACAGGAGCCACCCATTTGGTTTTGTGTATTCACTTGAACTAAGAAGCACGCTCTTCAAGAGTATTATTTTATGTTTTATAGCCCAGTCTAACTTTGAAGAGTGGGCTTTGGGAATGGTTTTAGTTCTAGGTTAACAGAGTGTCCGGGGGGCATGGCCTCAAGGGTTCCTCTAGTCTCATTCAGACCATTAAGTCTGGTCTTTTCATATGAATTTGAGTTCTGCTCCACACTTCTCTCCTGCTCCCTCAGGAACTCTGTTGTGTTCCTGATCAGGGCTGTCACTGATGGTAGCTGGGCACCATCTAGTTCTTCTGGTCTCAGGCTGTTGGAGTCTCTGGTTTATGTGGCCCTTTTGTCTCTTGAGCTAATATTTTCCTTGTGTCATTGATGTTCTTCATTCTCCTTTGCTCCAGGTGGGCTGGGACCAATTGATGCATCTTAGATGGTCTCTTGCAAGCTTTTAAGACCCCAGACACCACTCACCGAAGTAGGATGCAGAATATTTTCTTAATAAGCTTTTTTATGCCAATTGACCTAGATGTCCCCAGAAACCATGGTCCCGATACCCCAGCCCCATCTCTCTGTCCCTTAAAGTGTTGGTTTTATTCAGGAAACTTCTTAGCTCTTGGTTTAGTCCAGTTGTGCTGACTTCCCCTGTATTGTGTGTTGTCCTTCCCTTCAAACAGATGATTCTTGTCTACTGTCTAGTTAGTGAATTTCCCTATCCCTCCCTCTCACCCTCATAACCATCAAAGAATGTTTTCTTCTGTGTTTAAATCTTTTCTTGAGTTCTTATGATAGTGGTCTCCTACAATGTTTGTCCTTTTGCAACTGACTGACTTCACCCAGCATAATGCCCTCCAGAGTCATCCCCATGTTGTGAGATGTTTTAAGGATTTATCATTGTTCTTTATCATTGCATAGTATTCCAGTGTGTGATTATACCATAATTTGTTATCCATTTGTCTGTTGATAGGACCAAGTTGTTTCCATCTTTTTGCTATAGTGAATAACGCTGCAATGAACATGGGAGTGCATATATCTATTTGTGTGATGGCTTTTATTTTTTAGGATATATTCCAAGGAGTGGGATTGCTGGATCGTATGATACTTCTATTTCTAGCTTAAGGCGAGGCTTCACATTTTGTTCTTCTTCTTCAGTAATGCTTTACTTATCTGGGGCCTCTTCCCTTTCTATATGAAGTTGGTGATTTGTTGCTCCATCTCATTAAAATATATTGTTAGAATTTGGATCAGGATTGCATTGTATCTATAGATTGCTTTGGGTAGAATTGACATTTTCACAATGCTGAGTCTTCCTATCCATGAGCATGGTATATTTTTCCACTTTTGTAAGTCTCTTTTGGTTTCTTGCAGTAGTGTCTTGTAGTTTTCCTTGTATAGATCTTTTGCATCTACTGGTTAGGTTTATTCCTATATATTTTATCTTCTTGGGGGAAAAGCCCTAATTTTTTATGTATGCCAAATTTGGTGGTGGAAATACTCCCTCCTTGACCCATTTCAAGCTTCCAATATAGCATCGCTGAACATGGACTTGGGAAGAGATTTATACAATCACTCTTGTGAGCCAATGGAAACCATCTCCAGCACAGAACTGGTTTAGGGTATTGATGCTTTTGAAGCATTTGTTTTAATATCTGAGCCTGCTTTTAAGAAGTAAGTGCTCTGGCCTTCTTGTTTTAGGCCACAACAAAGTTGTTTCTATGGGATCTATTTATCCCTCCTTGGTATCAGCTTTAGGCTAACTATGTTATATGAGTAAATCAGGTTACAATGTGTAATGCTTTACAAAAGAAATTCCAGTTTTGAGGTACTAGATAGGGAATTGAACTTCAAACACAAATATCAACCTAATCACTGGCTTTACAGGCCCTGACAAATGAGATCCTTGTACCCAGTTATCAATTCTTGTAAAGCTTCTCTTTGATCTGAATGAATATGCTCATCATAAATATGGATTTTGTATGTTTCATAAATATTCAATATTATATTGAAGATACCACAATACTTATACTCAATTTCACACATAAAAGGGGAGCAACTTTGGAATGACAAAAGGTTGCAGTGAGTTTGCTGTGTTTTCTCAAAATATAAAAATAGATTACAGGCACTATTTTACAGAAAAAGATAGCACTGAAATTTGAACAGTTTAAATTGCCTGTGTGCAAATAAGCACAACGATAGTAACATAGGTAACGATATACATGTCGCTTTGGTAGCTTTTCAAGAAACAAAATGATAAGAGAAAAACAAGTAAATCTTTCCTCTGGGTATTTGAGCAGGTTGCTCTTTTCAGTTTGGAAACAAGTTTTCTTGTGTAGAAATCATGTAAGATTGTGGGATTTATATATTTAAATACATGATTAATAAAAATAATGGAGGCATTACACAGCACATGTATAATGTGGTTTCAACTTACATTAGTAAAAAATGGGATTTTTATCAATGTCATGTTATTGGGCACATCAGAAACTTTTACATCCAATGGGAGAAATTAAATACATAGTTTTAATCTATGAAAATATATTTGGCAAGGATTATTACACTTACACAGAGCAACAAAAGTACAAGAAAAACACTGTAAATTGCTAAAATCCTAAACACTGGTTCTACCACTTAGGAGCTCATAGTCTAATCAGAGTGTATGGAGAAATAGATTAGGCAATTATCCACTGCAAGGATGACCGAAGTCCACTGCCATTATGTATATCAGGATTATCGTGCTCTTAAAGAATCCACTGCTGTCGAGTCAATTCCGGCTCATAGTGACCCTATGACAGAGTAGAACTGCCCTTAGGGTTGCCAAGGCTGTAATCTTTATGGAAGCTGACTACCACTTCTTTCTCCCGCAGAGCAGCTGGTGGATTCGAACAGTAGATCTTTTGGTTAGCAGCTGAGTGCTTTAACCACTGCTCCACTAGAGCTCCTTAAGAGGGAGGAAGTTCAGGTGATTTTCTGAGCTACTAAAATATTTCAGGCTTAACTCTTTCTTGGAACCAATGAAAAAATAACTTGGGTTACCTATGGGGGGGTGGGGAAGCTGATGAGTTATAGTGATTTTATATATGAATTTTTAAGCTCTCCCTATGGTGCGAGTGTTTGTCAGAGGTGGTGATCTTAGTTTCCTTGGACTGGATTTGCATAACGGGCACAGTGAGCAGGGTTAAATAAAAGGAGCGCAGACAACTCACACCTCAAAACTCTCTAGCCTCTATTCATTTCTTGGGGCCCTGGTGGCACAGTGGTTTAAGAGTTTGGCTGCTAACCAAAGGGTTGGCAGTTTGAATCCACCAGCTGCTCCCTGGAAACCTTATGGGGCAGTTCTGCTCTGTCCTGTAGGGTCTCTATGAGTGGGACTTGATGGCAGCTTTTTGTCGTTGTTTATTCATTTAATTCTAAAGCCACATATTTTTTGGTATTTGTTACATTATTGGAGATGTTACATTGTTTTTCAAAAATTTCTTTGGTTCCCTGGAAGAGAAACCTTACAAAAATATGCCCTTTCCCTGAATATCTAGTGTTTTTAATTATTCTGATTTACTCTTTCACAGATAGATAGACAGGTATATAGATATATACGTACATATACACATATGTACGTATGTGTATATGTACGTATATATATATTTTGCTTCTTTTTTTTTTTACATGTTCATTAATTGTCGTGCAAGGAAGAGGTTTATCTACACCAATGTTTGCCAAGAAGCAGAACATGTGGCTTCCATTTATTCTACCCTCTCTCTCTTTGGATATGAATATGTATTCGTATTTCCCACTGTCCACCAAGCTTTTATCTAATATGAATCTGCTTGGCTGAAATCTCTAAACAGAAGAGATTAAGTATTTGTAAAACTATGATCTTTACAATGCATTGTTGACAGGACTTTTGTATCTCACTCTAATAACAAGCCTTTACTTTTCTGGGTGATACGTTCTATTGTGTTACAGGTCCCTTCCCTCCCAACACATAATCTTCATTTCCTGCATAGGTGGTCACTGGGTATGGTGGAGGATAGAAGAAATGCTATGGTGCACTCACAAAGGAGCAGCTGTGTAGACATTGTACACTGTCTAGTTTTCTGATCCAAAGGAGAGACCAGAGGGCTATTAGAACGGGCATGGTCCACTGTTGTGTTTTTCATTCAGCTTAATGACATTTATAGTTAGTGGAAATTCCTCCAGAAACTTGGCAATGGGTTAATTTACAACAGTAGTTTATAGTGTTGTGTGGCAAGTGAGGAGGGCTCTTCATGGATATTTTAAGAATAAGTTGGCATAGAATATGCCAGGTACCACTAGTCACTTTAAATTGGAAGAGTCCTAACATTTAAAGCAGAAATGAGTAAGTCCAGTGCACACTGATTCATACTGTGAACAAGGTATTCTGAGGAGGATGTGTGTATAAAGTGCCGTGGGGACAGCAAACCAGTTGCCTTGATAAAAAGAAAGTCTTCACTGAGCACCGCCATATGCATTCTGGTTTCTCCGATTCTCTGAGAACCTTTGATTCTTTTCTTCCTTAACTGAGTTTCTATTTACTTCAACTGGGCCTTTTCACATTTTTTACACATATTCCTTTGTGGGTAATGTAAAAAAAAATTTGTTACAATAATTTCAGCTTTGTATATTTTTTATACTTGGGTCTTTCTTAGAAGTATGATTTAACTGCTCAATCGTTTTCATTAATCTAATCAATATGTTTTATGTTGTTACAATGGAAGCCTGAGAGAGTCAACATAGCTCAGTAAATGAACACTTCGAGCTTGTTTCCTTCCTTCTTGTCCACCTCCCAGTTAAACCTGAAATTTTGTATTCTGCCCCAGAACACAAATGCCTTCCTTAACACAACTTGGTCCAGATTATTATTATTGTATCTCCATTCCTGACATAAGTGCAAAGTAAGCAATTTGCGGTATTTCACTGTGAACTGATATAACTTGAATCCCTGCAATTGCTGTCTTTATCTTAACACTGGCCAGCATTCACAAAGGTTGAAACATCAGATGCTCGATGCCAATCTGACGTTACGTTACTTACAAAAAGTGGCTTTTTTTTTTTAAACTTAACTTCTTCAATTAGCTTTTGTTCGTCCTTAATTTCCCCATGTGAAACTTTGTTCATTTAAAGTTTGTAAAGAGAAATTCAACATTAACATTAATGGTTGCAACGATAATCATGATTCAGTCTAGCTGAGATTGTAATTTAGCTCCCATGTGGAAACTGTAAGGTAACCGTAGACAAAAAGTGCCTGTGTTTCTGGCTATTTTCTTTCTTTCCGCTCTTGCTGCTTCTTTTTTTTTCCTCCCTAATCCTCCTCAAGGCTAACTGCTTAGGAGAGTAACAGAGCCAGGAAAGTTCATTTTTAATAATAGCTTTTTTTGGTTGAAGTGAATAAAAAGAGACTCTTCCTTGAAATACCTTCCATATGTTTGAACTCAGTGACAACTGAAAAGTTAAAGTAGTCTCTGGTTGGGGCAAACAGGTAACACACTTGGCTGCTAACTGAAAGGTTGGAGGCTTGAGTTCACTCAGAGGCACCTTGGAAGAAAGGCCTGGTGATCTCCTTCTAAAAAATCATCCATTGAAAACCCTATGGAGCACAGTTCTAGTATGACACACATGGGGCTGCCATGAGTCGAGGTTGACTCCACAGCAACTAATCAGTATTTTCGGTTTTAGCTAGTGAGAAAAGAAAGATACTATACCCATTGCCTTTGAGTTGATTCCCAGTCATAAAGAAAGACAGACATGCCATATGGGAGAGGGCAAGTCCCAACATGGAAAGTAAGTTTGTAGAATATAGGAGTGGGAAGAAAACATTCTGGTGACGTTTTCTCTTCTATATAATAAGGTACCTTGGGTGCTGATTGGGGAAATGTAGCGCTCCCTAACCCCAAGTAAGCAGGGATTGCCTTTTTGTTGTTTCTCTTTTGAATTCCTATGTCACTTCCCAACTGTGCTAACAATTGGCATTGAATCATATTTTGTGGCTTTCAGACTTACATATGGTTGAATGATTTGCATTCCTTCCTATGCATGCTATCCAGGAATGGCCAGTTGTAGGGACACAGAGGTGCCTCTTCTCTCCCTGCCCTCCCTGCCCTCCCTGCCTAAAATTCCCCATTGTCCACAATACCTACACCTCCCATGCCTTACCCCAGGCTGGAGACATCTGCTTCTAAAGAACCCAGCCCCACCCCTTCTCCAGGTGATGGGGGAAAGGTTGTGGGGCAGCGCTTCTTCCACCCTCCTCACTGCTTTTCTCTGTCTCCCCTCCCAAGTGATTGCTTTTTTGAGTCCCATCCACCTTCGCTTAGCTCTCAGGAGCACTTAGGATAAAACATACAGAGAATTGTTTTTGTTGTTAGCTCCCTGAGGTGGTCCTCAATTCACTGTCACCCCATGTACAATGAGACAAAGCACTGCCTGGTCCTGCACCATCGCAATGATCAGTTGTGGATCGAACTGAACTGTTGTAACCTGTAGAGTTTTCTTTGGGTGATTTTTTGGAAGTACATCATAAAATCTTTCTTCCTAGCTCATCTTAGTCTGGAAGCTCTGCTGAAAGCTGTTCAGCATTACAGCAACACACCAGCCTTCACTGGCAGACGGGAGTTGGCTGCACGTAAGGTGCACTGGCCGGGAATCAAACCCAGGTCTTCCCAATGGAGGTGAGATTTCTACCATTGAACCACCAATGCCCCGTGTACAAAGAGCATAAACACCTGAAATCAAATGTTTCTGCTAAGATGTAAATAAAATATATTCAGAATACCCATGATTCATCATTATACCATGCACTGCCTCAGTATTTGCTAAAGGTTTCATGAGGGAAGAGGAAGACAGAGAGAGAGGGAAGGAGAAGCAGAAGCTGGAGCAGGAGAAGAAGAAGCTCTTTTGACTTAGGTATCTTTTCTTAGAATTAGTAGCAGTAGTGACAACCTTTATAAATCCTCAAGCAGCCTATGCACCTGCTTCAGGGTCTAGAATGTAGAAAAATCTTTGAGACTGTCTCTACCAGAAGAAGGCAAGTAAAGAGTCAGTTAGGTCACTGGATCAACAATTGCAGGCCTTCAGAAGTTAGAGGGAGCCAGAAAGAGAGACAATTAAATGAATAGAATCTCTCTAATTTATGCGGACAGAAAGGCCAAATTTTCCAGTGTTTTTGAATCCACTTCCGTCTCTCTGGGACTAGGTTTCCCGGATAAAATACGCGATGCTCAGTTCCATTTGAATTTCAGATAAGCAGCAGTTTTTTTTTAAATTTATTATAAGTGTGTTCCAAATATTTCATGGTGCTGTAGTGATTAAGAGCTTGACTGTGTACCAGAAGGTGGGCAGTTCGAATCCGCTCCTTGGAAACTCTGTGGGGCAGTTGTACTCTGTCCTATAGGATCGCTATGGGTCCGAATTGACTTGACAGCAGCCAGTTTACTTATACAAAAAAATTTAAAAGAATAATTTATCTGAAATCCAAGTTTAACTTGTCATCCTGTTTTTTATTTGCTAAATCTGCCACCCCTACTCTAAGACTCTACCTCTGTTGGAGGTAGTGCCTTACCTAGGAGCAGTTCAGAAGAGGGCCCCTCCACCTGGCACTTGGAGGAGATTTGCTATGCTGGGTCCTGTCCTTCCAGCTATTGTCATGGTGCATTTTTTCCCAGGTATGCTAAAAGGCCTTCCAAGGAGCGGCGGATGGATTTGAAACTGCAGACTTGTTGATCAGCAGCCAAACTTTCAACGACTGCGCCACCAGGGCTCCTTATAAGACATAGAGTGATTTAATGTTTATAGGGTTTCCAAGAAGCGGCTGGTGGATTCGAACTGCTGACCTTCTGGTTAGCAGACGAACTCTTAACTGTTGTTGTTGTTCCCTGTGATGTTCGTCTTTCTACTTATTTGTCCTTCCTTTCACTTAAAATCTACTATCTCAGGTTATACAAAAAACAGAAAATCAAAGTAGTTAAAATCTTGACTGTTGAAATCTTGATGTGCTCAAGAAGTAAATAATTATTTTGGAAGAATACACTCATAAAGATTGCCTGATTTGAGTGGCTGGGGAAAAGTCATAAAGAAAGAGGATGTTTAGATATGAGGCGGTTGCTGCTGTGGTTAGGTGCTGTCAAGATGATTCCGACTCATGATGATCCTGTGTGACAGAGTAGAAACACCTCAGAGGGTTTTATTGGCTGTAATCTTTGTGGCTGCATATTGCCAGGTCTTTCTCCTGCAGAGCCGTTGGGTGGGTTCGAACTACCCATCTTTCGGTTAGCTGCTGAGTGCTCAACACTTCAGCCACCAGGGCTGCTGTATGAGTATGTGACAGGGTTAAATTTCAGGGGATAAATGCATACAAAAGATGTAACTTTTTGTATATGTCCATTTAAATTTTAATTGGAGTCTCTAGTCCATTGGATGGGTAAAAGCATATTGTTGTTAGGTGCCGTTGAGTGGGTTCCAACTCATAGCTACCCTAAGTACAACAGAATGAAACACTGCCTTGTCCTGCATCATCTTCACAATAGTTGTTATGCTTGAGCTCATAGTCGTAGCCACTGCGTCAATCCATCTCGTTGAGGGTCTTCCTCTTTTGCGCTGATCTGCTACTTTACCAAGCATGATATCCTTCTCCAGGGACTGATCCCTCCTGATAACTTGTCCAAAGTACCTGAGACATGATCTCACCATCCTCGCCTCTAAGGAGCATCCTGGTTGAACTTATTCCAAGACAGATTTGTTCGTTCTTTTAGCAGTCCATGGTATATTCAATATTCTTTGCCAACACCACAATTCAAAGGTATCTGTTCTTCGGACTTCCTTATTCACATGCATATGAGGCAATTGAAAACACCATGGCTTGGGTCAGGTTCACCTTAGTCTTTCAGATGACATCTTTACTTTTCAACGCTTTAAAGAGGTATTTTGCAGCGTATTTGCCCAATGAGATATATCTTTTGATTTCTTGACTCCTGCTTCCATTTTTTTAATCTGATTTTTTCTCTTAACCTTCCTGTGGGTTACTTAAACAATATTTTAGAGTTCCATTTTGATTTATGTGTAATGTTTTTTAGTATATTTCTTTATATAGTTTTCTTAGCCGTTGCCCTATGTATTACCCTGTACATATGTTACCTGTCATAGCCTGCTGGTTGCAATGTTTTACCACTTCAAGTAAAGTGTAGAAACCGTACTTTCATTGAGATGCCTTTATGCTCTCTTTATTTAAACATAATTATCTTAAGTATTTTACCGACATATGTTCAACACCAGATTGTGTTATAAGTTTTGTTTAAACCATGCAGTATGATTACAGAAATTCACGAGGAGGATACTCTATTTTGTTTACTTCTATTTTTACTAATTACATTTTTTCTTCTTTTCTTTCTGAAGACCCCACCCAATGTTCTTATGTTATCATATACTTTGTATTTGGAGAATTTCTTTTAGCCATTTTTAAGGATATTGTCATTTGGCAGCACATTCTCTTATTTTTATGTCATCTGAGACTATCTTGATTTCCACTTCATTCCTGAAGGGTATTTTCACTAGATACAGAATTCAGAGTTGACAGTTCTTACTTCTCAGTGCTTGAAAAATGTGCCATTTTTTTCTGGTCTCCATTTTTCAGAAGAGAAATGGACTATCACTCAAATTGGTGTTCCTTTATAGTTAATGGCTTGTTTCTCTCTGGCTGAAATGTTTTTCTTTGCCTTAAGTTTTCAGAAGTTTAATTATGACTAGTGTGGATTTCTTTGAAGATATCTTATTTGGTGTTTGCTCAGTTTCTTGAATCAGTAGACTTATGTCTTTCACCAGTTTGGGAAAGTTTTCAGGCATTATTTCTTCAAATACTTTTTTAGACCCACACTCTTTCTGCTGTCTTTCTGGAATTCCAATGATACAAACGTTAAATCTTTCACATTAACCTACAGATTCTTTTTTAACTTTTTTCTCTATCTATTTCTCTCCATTGTTAAGATTGACCAAATTCTATTGTTCTGTCTTCAAGCTCACAGATTCTATCCTCTATCACTCTCTCTACTATTGAGTTTATCCAGTGAGTCTTTATTTTGGAAATTGTATTTTTCAGTTCTATAATTTCCATTTGTGTATTTTTAAAACTTCTATTTTTTTTGTTGGGATATTTTATTTTTATTTGTTTTGAGAGAATTGGTAATTTACTGTTGAAGCATTTTGAAACTGCTTTAAAATTCCTTGTGAGATAATTCCAACATCTGATTAGTTACAGCATTGGCCTCAGCTGATTATCTTTTTTTCTTCAAATAATCGTTCAACTGGTTCTAGGAATGACAAATGATTTAAAAAAAAATTGTCTTGGACATTGTATTTATTATGATGAGACTCTTTCTCCTATTTAAATCTTCTATTTTAGCAAGTATACATCTTGCTTAAGTTTAGTGTGTGGGTTCTTGCCTAGTTTTGTGAGCTTTAGTTCTAATAATAGTTCAGTTGTCTGAATCCTTGCAATGTTACTCTGGTTGGCTTCACTGTTTTGGCACTGCTGTGGTTCCTATTCAATTCCCGCTGGTGTTGTCTGTGGGAGGTGTGGGATAAAGCACTTGGTTTGGTGTTTTGTCTCTGATTTTTGAAAATAGCCCTTGGAATTTGCCAGCAATCAAAGGCCCTTTGTTTTATAAAATAACCAAGCAACACATAAACATGTGTAAATGAGTAAGGGCTACAAAGACCCCTTCCCGGTAACAGGCCTCAGGGGGAGATGGGCATAATGTAGTCAATCATGCATATTCATTGATTAATTCATGCATTTGCACGGGGCTTCCTCGAATGGCAAGAATATCCATGTGCAGGAAAGCGTTGGACATCCCTAGGGACAATGGAATTCTCGTGTTTTGACCTCTACCTGACCTTGCCTCATGCATCTCTTCACTTGTATACTTTCTGGTTATCATAAATGGGTAATTGTACATATAGGTACTTCTGTGAGTTCTGTGAGGCATTCTAGGGACTTACTGAACTCACGGGTGGCAGAGAGAGAAAACACCGCGTGGTGTAAGAGATGGAGAAGTGGAAAAGTGGGGATATGAGTTATCTTCACATGTTTGGAGATTAGCCTCACGTCAGTCGTTATCAATGTAGAGGACAAAGGATTTTTTGAGGTCACCTCCTGTTTCTGGACAATCTTGGGGTGGAGACTGTAGCCCTCAGGTCTGGGTCTCCTTATTAACATGAGTGGTAGCCGGGACATGCATGGTGTGACGGTTAATTTCATGTGTCATCTTGCTAGGCTATGGTGCCCAGTTATTTGTTCAAACACTAGCCTGGATGTTGTTATGAAGTATTTAAACCCTTTGTCATTAAGTTGATTTTGACTCATAATAACCCTATAGGACAGAGTAGAACTGCCCCATAGGGTTTCCAAAGCTGTTATCTCTATAAAAGCAGACTACCACATCTTTCTCCCACAGAGCTGCTGGTGGGTTCAAACTGTCGACCTTTCAGTTAGCAGCTGAGCGATTAACCACTGTGCCACAAGAGCTCCTTCTATGAAGTATTTGCCTGTGATTAAATTAGTAGGCCTTAAGTAAAGCAGATTCCTCAGCATAATGTGAGTGGGCCTCATCTAATCAATTGAAGGCCTTAAGAGCAAAAAAAAAAAAAAGAAGAAGGAGGTGCCCTGAGGGAGTATTCTGGCATTAGACTATGTAATTAAGCATCTTGCCAGAATTCCCTCTCCCCCTTATCACTTGACCTGCCAATTCTGGTACACAAGACTACTGGAATTTCCAGCCTCTCATCTGACCTACAGATTTTGGACTTGCCGGCCGCAATAATTGAGTGAGCCAACTCCTCAGTGTAAATCTCTTTCTTCCTTTCTCTTTCTCCTCATAGTAACCCTATAGGACAGAGTAGAACTGCCCCATAGGTTTCCTAGGAGCAGCTGGTGGATTCAAACTGCTGACCTTTTGGTTAGCAGCCCTGGCTGTCAACCACTGTGCCACCAGGGCTCGCCAGCCCAAAATGCTGATAGTGCCTCGGTGGAGAAATCTTGCTCCAAAATGGTATGAAATGAACACATTAATAAATTCCTTTATGTTTTCTGTAATCTACAACTCGCTGTTCGAGCTCATTCAGTTTGGAAGAATTGTAAACCTCAAGTGTGAGACATGTTTATATGGGCAGGATTTGTGATAGTGCTCTAGCAAAAATCTAAGAGAAAGAAATCCTTCAAGGATTCAAGTGCCATTTTGGTTGCAATCAAAGTTCCTGAGTGCTCTGCCGGCTACAACTGCTATTTTATTATATAAAGAAGGTTATTATTGAAATGAAAGTAAGAAAATACGACAGGCGGATAAAACTCATTTTAATGGATGTGAGTTCACTGATGTTTGCTTTTAATGTATGGCACTGATTAAGTAGCCTTCTAACATCTCAGTAATGATAGCATTAGGCGCCGCCACCTCCTAACTTTAAATTAAAGTAATTGAAGTGTACCAAGCAGACGGAAGCCCTGTGAGGCTATGGTTTAGTGCTAACCAGCCATCTCACAGACCTTTCCCTTGAATTTAATAGAAGTCCTTTCAGCCTTTAAGAAATCATAAGTACCAAAAAATAAGAAAAGAAACCGTATCTTGAAGAAATTGTAATGAGAATTTCCTAACTATAAGATCTATTACCAACATACATGTCCTCATAATGAAAATAAATTATTTTCCTTGCACGTTTTTGATTTTATTACTTTGTTGAATAACATTTGAATGTTTTAGACTTTGTGCAAAGTTTCCTTTACAGCCATTTACCTTAATAAGAGTTGCTGTTCATATCAGGAAGAGTAATAAAGACGTATTATTTCTATAAAAAATTTTAAATATTTTTATATATTTAAATAAATGATAAACATTTACTTCTTTTAAAAATCCCTCTGGAAGAATTATATATTTTTCTCTCAAGAATGCATTAATTAACTTAGTGGACTCAGTTGAAAGCCTATGTTATCTTTTGAGGGAAAACACTTAATTTCATTATAACTCAGTTTCCTTACTGGCCATGATGGTTAAGGCTATGTGTCAACTTAGCTGGGCCCTGATTGTCAGTTTTTTGGCAGTTATGATGTAGTTTGGCAGTCATATGATGATGTGATCACTTCCATGATGACATTTGATACAACGTGATCACCTCCATGATGGGATCTGCTGTGAGTAACCGATCAGTTGCAAGGGAGTTTCCTTGGGCGTGTGGCCTGCATCCAATATAAGTGGACATTCTGGCAAGGCTCATGGGCTTTTGCTATCTCTGGATTCTGTAGCTGGCTCCTGTTTGTCCGACCTCATGTTCTTTGGACTTGAGCTAGCAGCTAACCTGTGGTAATCTTGGGATTCATCGATCTTCGCAGCCTGTGAACAAGAGGCCTGCTCTTTGACCTGCCGATCTTGTGTTTGCCAGCCCCTGAGGCTACATGAATCAGGAGAAGCCTCTGTCCTGACCCACGGACTTGGGATGTTCCAGCTTCTACAACCGTGTGAGCCATTTCATGGCTATAAATCTTTCTCTCTGTATATTTGTGTGCTTTACTGGTGTTGCTTTTCTACAGAACCCAGCCTAAGATACTAGCTAAATAAAAGTAATGGCAATCAACTATCTCCTGAGGCTATTTAAAAAGCTCTAACTATGGGGTTCTATACTTGCCAAGAGTAAAACAGTAAGGTAACCAAAAGGTCAGAGAAGAAAAAAGTCTACAGAGCCACGACCTCATCTACCCTGAGACCAGAAGAGCTCGATGGTGTACAGCTATCACCGCTGACTGTTCTAACCAGGGTCACAACAGTTGGTCCCAGATAGAATGGGAGAAAAATAAGGAGCAGAACTGCTCCCCGCCCCCACCCCACCCCCCAAAAAAAGCCAGACACACTGGAACAGTAGAGAACAGAGGACTCCCTGAGGTTATTGCTCTGAGACGCTCTTTAAACCTAAAACTGAGCCTATCCCCTGACCTCACCTTTTAGTGAAACAGCAGAGTGGCAAACACTGTAAAGGATATAAGCTATAAGATGAGCACCCTACTTCAAAACCATCAGTATGAGACAAAAGGTCAACAATTACTTGAAAGCAAGGATGAGAAAATAAGGGAGCAGGGAAACTAGAGTACTGGAAAGGGAACGAACAGGACACAATTAAAGAGAACACTGACACATTGCGATAAATGTAACCAACGTCACTGAACAATTTGTGTGGAAATTGTCAAATGGGATCCTAACTTGCTGTGTAAGCTTTCACCAAAAACTCAGTAAAATACTATTGTTAAAAAAATGTAACCAATGTCACTGAACAATATGTATAAAATTGTTAATTGGGAACCTACTTTGCTGTGTAAACTTTCACCAAAAACACAATAAAATATAATTTTTTTTTTAGAAAAAGCACTAAAACATTTTGAACAGCATAGATTTCCATATAGCCTCTTATTTGGTCATAGGAGAGCTAATAAGAAAGTTAGGATTGGGTGAGCACTGAGCTAATTCATTATAAATTTCTGATTGTTAAGATGCAGAGAAAAAGGTTTGCTTACTTAGGTATTGCCAAGGGCTAGCCTGGCTAAGCACGCAGACACCAGAGCCTACCACAGCTAAAACACACATTCCAAATAATTACTTGTGCTTGCTGTGTAAGTCAGTCTCTTCTACCCACACTTCCGCCACTAAAAAAACCGTTGCCGTGGAGTCAATTCCGACTCATAGTAGAACTGCCCCATAGGGTTTTCAAGGAGTGGCTGGTGGATTCGAACTGACAACGTTTTGGTTAGCAGTCTACCCCTAAAAGCAACTCCAAATAAACATAAAATCAGGTAAAAATTGTATATAACTTCAAAACAATGCCTCCTGTAGTTATTTCTCAGACCATATTGCCACATCTCAGCTTCTCCTACACAGAAATTCTAGAGTGCCTACTCGTCCTCTAACAATGGGATAGTTGTGTCTAACTGAGTGGATGGAGTCCTGGATAGTGCAAATTGTTCACTCACTTGGCTCTAACTGAAAGGTTGGAGGTTCAAGTCCACCCACAGGTGACTTAGAAGAAAGGCCTGGCCATCTATTTCCAAAAGATCACAGCCATTGAAAACCCTACTGTCTTAGTTATCTAGTGCTGCTGTAACAGAAATTCCATAAGCGGATGGCTTTAACAAACAGAAATTTATTCTCTCACAGTTTAGGAGGCTGGAAGTCCCAATTCAGGGCACCAGCTCGAGGGGAAGCCTTTTTCTCTCTGTCGGCTCTGGGAGAAGGTCCTTGTCATCAATCTTCCCCTGGGTCTAGGATTTTCTCAGTGCAGGGACCCAGTGTCCAAAGGACACCCTCCACTCCTGGCTATTTTTGCTTGGAGGTAATGAGGTCCCGATCTCTCTGCTTGATTCTCTCTCCTTTTATCTTAAAAGGTGATGCAAGTCACACCCTAAGGAAGCCCCCATTACGTCTGATCAGGGCTGTGACCAGAGTAAGGGTGTTGCATCCCACTCTAATCCTCTTTTACATAACCTAATCTTGCCTCATTATCCACAGGTAGAGATTAGGATCTACGACAAGTAGGAAAATTACATCAGATCACAAAATGGAGGCTAACCATACAATACTGGGAATGATGGCCTAAACAAGCTGACATACATTTTGGGGGACACAATTTGATCCATGACATCTATGGAGCACAGTTCTACTCTGACGCACATGAGGCCGCCATGAGTCGGAGTCAACTCCACTCAAATGCTTCTTCCGGTTAATTAAATGGATACACTGTAGTTGTGTGGTTATTAGCATGTCCTTTATAAGTTGGCATGGCCCCGACTGGGCCATGTCGCTTTCCCTTCAGGAGTGTGATGCCTGTGTTGGGGAGAGGAGGGTTGGAGACATGGGAATTCTCTCTCTAGCTACACTCCAGCCTTGCATTCCACCTGGATTACCTTTGCCAAAGAGATTTAAAGCATCTTGATCTTTGTTATTCCCTCAACCCAGCCCACCCCACCCTACCAAGAACAGGAAGATGGCCAAGTTCATGATGCAGTCTCCAGAGCTGCCTTTTCTTTGGAAGGGAAATGATTTTGTTATTTACTGTGATCAAAGGAAGTACAGAAATTCACAGTGAGAGAACGAATCATTTTTGTTCTTACTTGGCTGAAAGACAAAGCTTATGACTGTTGTTTAAAATTCGGTTGTATCAAATGTGCATAGCAATCTGTTTGCTGCAAATCATTCATTCTTCAGTTGATGGCCCATATGGCTACAGACCCCAATAAAAATAAGGGGCTAAACCGGGGTTCACACGCTTTACCTTAATACTCATTATGCTACTCGTTAGGTATTCCCATGGGCTGCCTAAAAATATAAACACCCTCATCAATAAAATTATCCCAATCCTGATGAAGCCACTCATCCCAGGCTCAATGTGAAACACTGCACGGCATGTGGAAGCAATCCCAAAAACCAGGGATAGAGAATGAGCTTTATGATAAAAATATTGTTTTCGAGGCCAGAATAGTGACATTAATTATGCGAACAGTGCTACTCTGCTTAAATTACCTCAGCCTCTGTATTTGAAGAGCCTTATTAAATAGTTATGTCCCTGTGTATTTAAAGAAAGAGAGTTTTATTCATTTGATTAAACCATTTTTATTGTGTTGGATTGTAGGATAATAATCCTGTGCATTTCACTTCTCCTCTCACCTCCCTCCTCCTTCTTCCCTTCCCCAGTAAGGTACACAGGAGGAAACTAGTATGATTTCAGTCATACAATCTTCCAAAGTAAAGGAAATACATGACATTTCAAGAGGGTTAAAAGAAAAAAAGTAGGGAAGGGAGTCGGTATAAAATTGCCAATTGCTCCTGACAAAAGTTCCTCCTAAGTACTTCAGCCTTCACGCATTTGTTTAAAGCAATTCCGAATACCATTCAAATACTTTCCCCTCGCAGAATGAATTAATTTTAGCTGACAGAGTAAAAGTCTCCACTCATCTCCAATTCTTGTTAAGTAAGCAAGCGACCCACTCCCAAGGAAGGAACGGAAGCTACTGTTCGTTCTCCTTTGGTAGTTTCAAGAAAAAAAACAATGAGCTGCGTGCCTTGGAACAAATTCTTCCCTTGAGAGAAATGCCTTCACATCTCTGGAAGGGCAGTCACTGTGATACACACTGTTATTTGTATTAAAAGCAAAGAACATTAGGGGAAAAAAAAAAGTTGCAGTAGAGTTGATTCCGATTCACAGTGACGCTATAAGACAGAGTAGAACTGCCCCACAGAATTTCCAAGGAGAACCTGGGGGATTCAAACTGCTGACCTTTTGGTTAGCAGCCGTAGCACTGAACCACTCCCGCCACCAGGGTTTCCAAGAATGTTGGAGCCATGTGCAGAGGTTAGCTCACATTTGGCTTTCACAAACCCCATTTTCTGTTGGTGTTTTGGAGCTAGCTTGTTAGCGTCACCAGTCCTTTGGTGAGTTCTTTGGTGAGCTTCCGAGATTTGAGAGTGAAGCATTCCTTGGCCTTTGGAGCAGCGTGGAACTGATGAAAACGGAGGTGGAAGACGGCAGATCCAGAACCTCCTCTGTGTACTCTGATAAAGCAGACGAGGGGGTTATGTTAAAATTTGATGCCTCTCGCAAAGATGCCAGCTACGTAATTTTAACTATTCCGTATCAGGACTTATCAACTTGAGGCTAGAAGAACTCAAAGCAATGATGTGGCCTGCTTCTATGGAACATTTGATTAACCATAAGATCATGTCAAAAATAATATTAGCCTTAGGGATAAATACTGAAGCAATGTGTGGCAGGTGATAAAACAAGTTCTGGGCATTTTTGCCAGCTATTAAAGAGATGTCCTGAGTCAATTCAACACTCTCCTTTGGGTTAGCTACTCAAAAGACAAAGGAGTGATTTATTTTAAAAAAAAAAAACAAATCATAGATGAGTAAGGGTCAGCTTTTAGCTTAATGCTCTGCTGGAGATTGACAAGAGAGTTGGATAATATCAACATGCAGAATATAAAAAAGAACATTTAGCTAAGAAATACATTAGATGGTTGCTTGTCAGCAGGGTTTCTTTTCAAGTCGTGTTGCTTAGGCTAATTTTAAAATATATAGATATATATTTTTGCATTTTTTGATTATATGCTACAGGCATTAACTTGACATGGGATGAAGGCTAAAAGTGTTAACATCAGTGAAACAATGGACTAAGTGTCCGGTTCAGAAGGAAAATTGTGACAATCAAGTTAACAAATTTGGCTATTCTGGAATCTTTTTAGTAAAGATTGGCCAAAGAGCCCGTTATTAGTAAGATAGGGGGTTTAGGATAGATAACCGTCTTCTATGTGATTTTCCTGCCAACTTTTTATTTGGAAAACGTTCAGTCTCAAAGCTAAAACATTACCATGTACACCTATTAACATCTGACTGAGACTTATCAGTTGTTAACGATTTGTCACCTTTGCTTTACTTAGATCTGTATCTCTCTCCATATATGCTATTTATATATAAGTATTTATGATACAACAATTTATTTTTGAAACATAGAGACATATTTCCCTGTGTGTGTGTGTTAGGTAACATCGAGTCAGCTCTAACTCATAGCGACCCTATATATAACAGAACGGAACACTGCCCAGTCTGGCACCATCCTCTCAATCGTTATGTTTGAGCCCGTTGTGGCAGCCACTGTGTCAATCCATCTCGCTGAGGGTCTTCTTCTTTTTATCTGATCCTCTACCAAGCATGATGTCCTTCTCCAAAGAAAGATTCTTCCTGACAACATGTGTATATAAGCAAGATGGAATTTTGCCATCCTAGCTTCTAAGCTTCTAAGGCACGTTCTGGCTGTATTTCCTCCAATATAGATTTGTTCATTGTTCTGGAGGTCCATTCAGTATTCTTTGCCAACACCCTAATTCAAATCGTTCAATTCTTCAGTCTTCATTTTTCATTGTCCAGCTTTCGCATGAATATGAAGCAACTGAAAAGACGATGGTTTGGGTCAGGTACACCTTAATCATCAAAGGGACGTCTTTGCTTTTTAAGATTTTAAAGGTCTTTTGCAGCAGATTTGCCCAATGCGATATATCATTTGATTTCTTGACGGCTGCTTCTATGGGCATTGACTGTGGATTCAAGTAAACTGACATCCTTGACAATATTTCAATATTTCAATCAATATCAATACTTCAGTATTTTCTCCATTTATCATGATGTTGCTTATTGGTCCAGTTGTGAAGATTTTTGTTTTCTTTATGTTGATATGTAATACCTACTAAAAGTCTTTGACCTTCATTGGGAAGTGCTTGAAGTCATCTTCAAGGTTGAGTCATGTGCATATTACAAGCTGTTAATGGGTCTTCCTCCAACCCTGATGCTGCGTTTTAATTTGTATAGTCAGATTATTTGTTCAGCATACAGATTGAGTAAAGTGAAAGGATTCAACCCTGACGCACACCATTCTCAATTTTAAACCACACAGTAGCAGTATTGCCTTGATCTGTTTGAATGACTGCCCCTTAAGCTCTGTACAGGTCTGCATGCGTACAATTAGGTGTTCTGGAAATAGTTTGCTACATAAGCGCAATAACATTTTCACGTGTAAGAATATGTAAAACATATTATATAACAGTATACTTAATAATATAATAAAATTAAGATGATTAGTTTTCTAAAGTTCTGTGTCACCAAAAATGTTGACAATATTCAAATATTCCCAATTGTCTCCCTTATTTTACTAGAGCCATAAATCAATGCTCGTGTATTGCCTTTGGTAATTATGTTCTTTATTCTCTTTCAGTCTAGAACATTCTCCTGTAGTATTTTGTTGTTCATGATATTGAATTATTTTGAAGAATTCTGACTAGTCCTCTTGGATTTGTTTGATGGTTACTTCCTGATTAGATTAGAGTTTAACATTTCTGGAAAGGATTTTTCATATGTTTTATGTACACCTACTCCTCACTTATCGACTATCTCGTTATCCAATGTTTCACATTTGCCACAATAGTGAAAAATCTACTAACTAACTATTTTGCACATTAACAATGTGCATCTGGCCATAATGAATGCCAAGGTGCCAGGTGGGCGTAATGTTGGCTGTGATGGTTAAGTTTATATGTCAACTTGGCTGGGCTGTGATTCTCAGTGGTTTGGCAGTTATGTAATGATGTAATCTGGAAGTTATGTAATGATGTAGTCATCTTCCATTTTGTGATTTGATGTGGTCATCTGCATTTTGACATAACACCGATTTTTGCATAATGTCCCGGTCTTTGGAACCTAACCATGTCAATAAGTGAAGAGTGGGTGTACCTCTTTCTGTATCGTACAGAAAGGCACATGATATCAAGTTGTCCACTAGTGGTAATGATAACTTTGTTCACTTGGGCAAATTGGTGACCATTAAATCTCTCCGTAATAAATGCATACTTATCCTTTGTAATTGATAAGCAGTATCTAGGGTGATTCTTTGTGTCTGTAAATGTCTGCTTTCCAACAGCATTTCAGCAAATAGTTATAGCATCCATTGATGACTTATGCCGAAATGAAATATTACTTTAGGGGTTGAAAAATGGTGATTTTTTAGAAGTCTGATCGTCTCTTCTGCATATATTAGCTGACATTTTTCTTTCTGCTACTATGTCTTCATACAAAATGTGTGAAAGAAGCGTCATTATGAATCCAATGGGAAAAATAGTTTATATTTATACAACTCACAATAAAATGTGTAATAGGGAATTGAAAGGAACTTTGGAGAACATTTTGCTCATTGCACTACTCTAAAAAGAATTATGCATTCAATATTTGGACTGAAAGACTGTTGGGGTCTTTGTACTTTTCACTGGAAATACAATGATGCGTAAAACATGGCCCTAGGTCTGGAGATGTTCAGATATGCATAGTGAAGGAGGCAGAGATGTAAAGCTAACTAAAGGGCAACCAATTAACTGACTTAATACAAAGATGAGAGTAAATAGTTCTGCCAATGGCGATCAGGAGGAGCTTCATAGAATAGGCAGCATTTGAACTGATTTTAAAGAATAAGCTTGAGTTCTCACAGTAGAAAAGAGAAGGTGAGAAAAATATTTCAGGAATTGAAATGGAAAGACAATTCCTATTTTGTATGTGTAAAGCACAGGTTGGTGGCAGGAATGGTAAGATATAAAGCTGAAGAGGTAATGATAATGCAATGATGACGATATTTATTCTATAAACACTTGAGTTTTCTATGTTCCAGTTACTGTTCGGTTTAGTTTATATGAATTAAATAATTTAATCCTCACCTAACCAAAACCCGTTGCAGTCCAGTTGATTGCGACTCATAGGGATGCTATAGGACAGAGTAGAACTACCCTATAGAGTTTCCAAAGAGCAGTTGGTAGATTCAGATGGCTGGCCTTTTGTTAGCAGCCGAGCTCTTAACCACTGCACCACTGGGGATCCCCGTTAAATCCTCACAGGTAGTATTATCGCCCTCCTTTCACAGATGAAGATAGAGACATTAAGTAACTTGTCCAATCACAAACCAGCCAGTGTTGGAGCCTGGGAACAGGGTCTCCATTACTGTAAACTAGGTCCTACTGCTCCTCTTTTAAAAGTCACCACCTCTTCTTGACCACCGTGTCCCAGGCATTGAGCCAAGAGCTATAGCTGTATTATTTCAATGATCCTTAAAACATCTCCACAAATCAGAAAACTGAGGCAAAAGGTTTGAGCAATTTGTCCTAGCTCAAACAACTCGTAAGCAGAAAAGCTGTCACTTACATACTTTTAGGGTAATCTCTTAACTATCACTTTATAAAGTATCTATGGAGTCCCTGGGTGGCAAAAACAGTTTACAGCTCAGTTATTAATCTAAAGGTGGGAGGTTTGAGTCCACCCAGAGGCAGCTCAGAAGAAAGGCCTGGTGATCTAGTTCCAAAAAATCAGCCATTAGAAACCCTATGGAGCACAGTTCTACTCTGACACGCATGGGGTCACCATGAGTTGGAACCTACTTGAAGGCACTTTTTTTTTTTTTAATATATATACAGTACCAGGAACTGTTCTAAGTGCTGTGCAGACCTTAACTTCTTTACCATAAAACCAAGAAACCAAACTCATAGCTGTTGAGTCGATTCCAACGCATAGCGCCCTCAAAGGACAGAGTAGAACTTCCCCATAGGGTTTCCAAGAAGTAGCTGGTAGATTGGAACTGCCAACCTTTTGGTTAGCAGCCAAGCTCTTAACCACTGTGCCACCAGGGGGGTCAATGAAAGAATTACAGATGAGAAAAAAGCCCCAAAAGTATCAGGTGACAGATGAACACAAGGATGAAGTGGGGAGTGATAAATAAAAGATTTAAGGAAATACCTTCGGTCGTACCAGAGCCCAAGATACAATTCCACTGGCTGCTTCATGAGCCCAGGAAAGAGTTTCAGCAGCTTCTCATTCTCCAGCACAAGAGCTTTTGATACTGAGCTGCAGTGGTAGCTCCTTCATTATCGTGCACACTGTGTGTGTTCCCCAGTTAGACTGGCCTGGAAGGACTCCTATTACAGCCAGGTATGGGAACTGAAGGGAACCCATATACCCACTTCTGACAAGATTCTTGTTTCCCAGAGGCCCTTGGCATAAATGGTTAAACGCTGAACTACTAACCAAAAGATTGAGGTTCAAACTCACCCAGAGGTGCCTTGGAAGAAAGGCCTGGCAATCTGCTTCCTAAAGGTCACTGTCTTGAAAACCCAGTGGAGCAGTTCTGCTCTGCACACATGAGGTCGCCTTGAGTCGGAATCGACTTGACGGCAGCTAATGACAGGAACTCGTGCTCTTGTGAGTTGCCGTCATTGCAAAATTGACTCCATGTCCATGGAAATGACAACGGCCACCTCTCGGCAGCTATTACACATTATCCATGGACAGTTATGTTTCCATCATAGGGGAAGTTATTGCTTCTGAAAGTGTGAGTGGACAATGCTTGTCCCACACACAGACTTCCAGCTTGTCAGAACTATTTTCTCTAACTGGAATATGTAGGAGATTCCCATTCTGACAGCATAAGAGAAAAATCTTTTAAGATTTTTTGGAATATTTTTATAATTTTATCTTTACTTTTAAAACTTTGCTTGACCTGGAGATTTTATTTTGTTGTAAGCAGTAAGATAGAAATGCAAGTTTGTTTTTCCTGGTGGCTTCCTGGAATCCCAACACCATTAATTGAATAGTGTTGTATCCCAGTAGCTTTTTTTCTGCTGATACATACTACTGCCTTTTTTACACAGTACAATCTAAATGAAGGTGTGGCTATTCCTTGACTTTATACACTGTTGCCATTGACTGGTCTGCGTATCTGTGAAAAAGAACACTGTTAATTACCTGATCGTTCTAATACGGTTTACACTGCTACAGCCAATTCCCCACCTTCATTTCTCGTCTTTCCTAAAACGTTTCTGGCCTTTGTTAAATGTGCGGTTTTCCGACGAACTCTCTACACCTTGTATAGTTTTAAAAACTTCAAGTGGATATTTTCATGGAATCACAATTTTTTAACAGAATTGAGTATCCTGTCAAAGAATACGTTATAACTTTTAAGTTATTCATCCTTTGTTTATAACTGGTTTATTATCTAGATCTTGTTAACATTTCTTGATACGAGTATTCTTAAGCACTTTTATTATTGTTTTGCTATTATGTGAAGAAACATTTTCATTATATTTTCTAAGTGGTTGTTGTGGATTTGGATATAATAATAATATATTTTCAATAAAGAAGGACAAATGTTTTAAAATTTAAAAAAGTAATGTCACTTTAACAAGTTAACGATAAATATTTATTAGAAAGGTGTCTCACTTAAACATTTTGTTCAATTATCGTGAGCACATTTTTCCATTTTGTTTTTCAAATCATTGTTCTTAATTTACTGCAATAAAATTTATACTTTGTGGCACACAGTTCTGTGAATTCTGAACAATGCAGAGTCATCACCAAAATTGAGACACAGACCGATTCTATCACTGTCACCACCACAAATCCCCTCATGTTGTCCCCATGTGGTCATTCCCTCTTCCTATCCAACCCCTGGAAATCAGAGATCTAGTTTCCAAAGTTATACTTGCTTTTGGCAGAATGTCTTGTAAATGTAACGATTTAGTGAGTCCAGCTCTTTCACTAAGCGTAATGCATTTGAGATCCATCCGTGTTGCTGTGTGCTGTCAATAGATTATTCCTTTTTATTGCTCACTTGCATCCCATCGCATGGGTGTCGCACAGGGTGTTTATTTCTTCAGCAGGGGAAGGACAATCCCGTTGTTTCCAGTTTTCAGCAATTATGAATAAAGCTGCTAGAAACATTCACGCACAGGTTCTTGTGTGAACATAGTTTTCATTTATCTTAGGTAAATACCAAGGAGTGGAATTGCTGGTCATATGGTAAATCATATGGTAGCTCCAAAACAAAGTCCCAAACTGTGTCCTAAATTGGCTGAATCGTTTTGCATTCCCACAAACAATGAATGAGAATTCCAGTTTTTCTTTTTTCTTTGGGTTTTTGTCAGTTTGATTATGATGTGACTGGGTGTGATTTTCTTTAAGTTTATCCTGTTTGAGTTTGCTGAGCTTCTTTAATGTATAAATTTATATCCTTTACCAAATTTGGAAAGTTTTCTGCCATTTTTATTCAAATAGCTTTATTCTGCACCAATCTTTCTCATCTCCTTCTGAGTTTCCAATGACATGAATCTTTGACTTTTTATTCCTTTGGTGACCCAATTATTTTCTGCTTTGAATTTTTTGTTGATATCATTTGTTTTGATGAATGGAAGCATGCTGAATCATGGAATGTGTCTGAATTTTTGGTAGTTAATACGGATTTTTTTTTTTTTTGCCCCTTCCCACAAGCCTACCCTAAGAATTTAGTGGTACATATAAAGCATCACTAATTATACCCCAGAGTCCCCAGTGGGGTCTACTGGTACATATGTGTAACAAAAAATTTTTCAAAATTTTTCTTTTTCTATCAAAAATTCAAACATCTCAAAAAATACCCTGTAAAACAGTAATTTGCAGCACACACCTATGTCTTTGGTTTCAAACAGTCATAAAGGCCCCTGCTTTGTGGCTGCAGGCACTGTCAATGGTACAACTGCCCCCAAGAAACCCCAGAGGCTGAAAAAGTTCATGGTCACTATACGGACCGCCAGGCACGAAAGAGTTATACTTCCCCATAATTCCATAGCTTTGTTTATTTTTTTCAGTCTTTTTTTTTTTTTAATTGGGTAATTTCTATTGATCTGCATTCAAGTTAAATTACTCTTCTTTCATCTCCACTCTGCTATTGAGGCCATGCAGTGGTTTTTATATTTTTACCAAATGTTGTATGTTTCAGTTCTAAACTTTCCGTTTTGTTGCTTTTTGAATAAATTTTATTTCTGTGATAAGAACTTGTACATTTCTATTCAAGAGTGTTTACCGTTAATTTATGGAACATTGTTATAATAGCTGCTTTAAAGTCTTTGCTTGATAATCCCAACATCTGCTTCATCTCAGAATTTGCATCTGTTGATTATAATTTCCCTTGAGAATTGGTCACCTACTCTCATCTGTTTTTAGTTGAGTAACTTTAGATTGTATCCTGAACATTTTAAATAGTATATTGTGAGACTCTGGGTCCTATTAAAATGCTCTCAGGAATGTTGATTTTGTTTTTTTATTCTGGGAAACAAACAGTCCCATTACCTGCCTTTTGTGGTCCGTGATTCTAACGTTAGTTCAATTTTCAAGGTCAACCATATGCTGTTTCTGCCTGTCCCAACCATGCACCACTCAGGTGATAACCTGTGCCTTGGATGATGGTTTACATTATATTTCGGTTCCTTTGCTACCCTACTTTGGGTCTGTCCCACAGTGGTGCACCTCAGAGGTGAGCCAAGGACTTGTGCTGGTTCAACACAGAATTAGGGGATCCCCTTCTCCAGCCCCTTTCTCTCTGGGATCCTTTTCACACACTTTAGCCCCTAGAGGCTCTTTTTCTCATCCCCCACCCAGAAGATGGGATTTCTCATAGAGTTTTAGACACTAAGAGTCTACTGTGCACTTCATTGTAATTGGCACCATTTTCAGTGCAAAACACTGATTAAAAAAAGACAGAGAGAAAATAACGGGGATTACCCTACACCCTTGGTGTCACATGAGCCGCTTTTCCAGTCCTTCTGCCTGGAAAGATGGTGTTTCTCGCAGAGTCTTAGCTGTGATGCACAGTCCTGGACTGGTCTCAAGGCAGGGATAGGAGAGGAGAAGGGAAACCCTTAAATGGGGGATTTCTCTTATACCCTTCAGCTCATTATGTGGTCCTCTGGTCAGACTGATGGGGTTTCTCGTGGAATTTTTGCTGCCTTCAACTCTTGCGTTGGTCTACATGTGAAGATTGAGCTCCTAAAGGTTGAGAGAGAAAAAGAGGAGGAAAAAAGGAAAAATCTCCCCATATGGGATGTTCTTTAAGTTTTTGCTCCCTGCCGCAATCAGCTATGATTACTTTTTAGATTCTTCAGGTGTATTTTACTTTAAATCAGAGGTTTTAGTTGTGATCAGTAGGCGAGATAGGCTGCAGCTCCCCTACTCTTGGTCAGCACCCGAAGTCTCCATCCACTTTTAAAAAGTTAGAGTCAACTTTAGAAGTGTTCAGGAGCATACAGAAATGTTAAAGAATTAAAAACTAAATACAATTGTCAGTTCTAATCACATGGTTCGGAACCCTGGCATATTAACCAGCTGTGGTTTGAACCATTGAGCCACTCCAAAGCTTCCTTTACTTTTTCAGACACTTTTACCATCTCCGTTGAGTTAAAGGCTGGTGGTCTTCTCTTTGTGTGGAAAATACAGGTGCGGTTTTGAAAGTTCACAATGAAATGCAACTTTGCTTCCCATATGGCTGGTATTTAAAGGGCGTAGCTTTCCCTTTATCCAGCAATTTGAATATCTGTACTAAAAGCTCCTCTCAGAATATTCAATTATTAATGAACTACAATCCAGCTTTTCTCAAAGGTTCATTTAAGAAATCAGATATTTAAGAGTTAGTCTAACGGACGTATTAACTGCGCATTCTTATAGCTCCTATAAACTCCGTTAATGAATCAGAGTGGATAAATAGAAGTCAAAGTGTATCTGAGCCATATTGTCTAACTTTGGCAAAGATGCTTTTACTTTAGACACAGATATTTGGTGTGTGAATTATTTATAGCAACAGTATTTATGTCCTTGTTAAAACCAGAGTAGAAAACGTTAGCCATTGTGTTAGCAAATGACTTTTTTGATAACTACCACACTCCTTCCTGAGGTGGTGGTGGTTCTGTGCCATTGAATCGATTCTGACTCATAACAACCCTAGATGACAGAGAAGAACTGCTCCGTAAGGTTTTCTAGGCTGTAATCCTTCCTGGAGCAGATTGCCAGGTCTTTTCTTTCACAGAGCCGCCGGTGGGTTATAATTGCCGACCCTTTGATTAGGAGCAGAGTGCTTAACAACCGGGCCACCGCAGTTCCTTTTCCAAAGGTTTGTTTCTTGGAAAACACTATACCTCAGTGTATAAGTTTCTGTGATTTCTGTGGTTAGAAAAATAAAACAATGTTAACCAATGTGTTTGTCTTTTGCTCTTGCAGCCAAAATAATTAACAGCAAATGTAGTCCCCAGTTGTGGTAATCTGCTCATGCCAGGGACATGTTTACATCTATTCCTGTTCCTTATAACACAGCCTCTGTTTCTGCTTTTGGAAATCAACTTTATTGAGGAATAATTTGCATACAATAAAACGTACCCGTTTTAAGTGTACACTCTGATTTTTCTTGACAAATATATTCAGGCTTATGATGATTACAGCCAAGGTGTAGAATATTTCCACCACCTCAAACACTGTTTTGTGCATCTTTACATTCAATTGTCTACCCCATGGACAAACACTGATCAGTTGTAATGGGCACCATTCCAGGGCAAAGCAGTGGTAAAAAAAAGAGAGAGAAAAAATAACGAGGATCACCCCCACACTCTTCGGGCCACATGAACTCCTTTTCCAGTTCTTCTGGCTATAAGGTGGGATTTCTCACAGTTTTAGCCAAGGCACAGTCCTGGACCAGGACTGGACTCCAGGCAGGGATAAGAGAGAAGCAGAAGGGAAAAACATTACATGGGGATTTCCTTTATATCCTCCAGCTCACAGGCACCTCCATTTCAGTCCTCTAGCTAGAAAGATGGGGTTTCTCATGGAGTTTTTTCTGTCTGCAACTCTTGCATCTTGCTTTATTCTATGTGTGGAAATGATTTACTTTTTCCCATTCTAGAATTTCATATAAGAAAACAAAATAAGCTTTTTTGTGTGTCTGGATTCTTTTGCTCAGCATATTGCTTTTTCAGTTTCATTAACAGTACTTTTTTTTCCAAATGACATGTCTGTGGTTATTCTTAACTGTGTCCCTTTATGTGTAATGATACGTCTTTTTTTCTCTGGTTGGCTTTTACGAATTTTCTCTCTGTCACTGGTTTTCAGAAATTTGATATTCTATGCCTTAGTGTGGTTTCCCTTGTTTTTATTAGGCACTTGGGTTCATTGATCTTTTGGGTTCTGTGGGCTTAAAACAAAAAAACAAAAAAGGAAATATTTCAGCCATTATTCAAAAAAAATATTTCTTCTGCACATACCCCATAAGACTCCAATTATCTGTGTATTATTGTCCCTGGGGTCACATTACTAAGGTTTGTTAAAACCAAACTCATTACTGTTGAGTCTGTTCTACTCATAGCAACCCTATAAGACACCCCTATAGGACAGTGTAGAACTGCCTCATAGGGTTTTCAAGGCTGTAAACCTTTTCTGAAGCAGACTGCCTCATCTTTCTCCCATGGAGCAGCTGGTGGGTTCAAACTGCCAACCTTTAGGTTAGCAGCGGAGCGCTTTAACCACTGCACCACCAGGGTTCCTCGAAGGCTTGATTAAACATTTCTTTTACGTCTTTATTTTTCTATCTGTGTGTCAGTTTAGCTAGTTGTTATCGTTACGGCTTCAAGTTCACTGACCTTGTTTCTGCCCTCTCTAAGCTCCTGCTAACCCCATACAGTACAATTTTCATTTTTGATACTGTAAATTTTTCTTTCAGAAATTTTGCTTGGTCTTCCCCTCTTCCTTTTTTTAATAGTAAATTCCCTTTTGCTCTTTCTTATATTCACGTCTTCCTTTAAACTCTTGACAGTTTGACTGTTCTTACCTGGTAGTCCCATTACCTCTCTCATTTCTGGTAGTATTTAAAGTAACTGATTTTTCTGCTGGTCATGGGTTACACTTTTCTGTTTCTTGACATTTCTGTGGCTGTTGTTGGTAGGTGCCATCGAGTAGATTCCGACTCCTAGAGACCCTGCGTACAGCAGAACAAAACACTGCTTGACCCCGCACCATCCTCACAACCACTGTTATGCTTGAGCCCATTGTTGCAGTCACCGTGTCAATCCATCTCATTGAGGGTCTTCCTCTTTTTTGCTGATTCTCTGCTTTAGTAAGCAGGATGTCCTTCGCCAGGGACTGGTCCCTCCTGATAACATACCCAAAGTATGTGAGACAAAGGCTCACCATCCTTGCTTCTAAGGAGCATTCTGGCTGTACTTCTTCCAAGACAGATCTGCTCATTCTTCTGGCAGTCCCTGGTGCATTCAATCTTTGCCAAAACTGTAATTCAAAGGCATGAATTCTTCTTCAGTCTTCCTTATTCATTGTCCAGCTTTCATATGCATATGAGGTGATTGAAAACACCATGGCTTGGGTGAGGTGCACCTTAGTTCTTAAAGTGACATCTTTGCTTTTCAACACTTTAAAGAGGTCTTTTGCAGCAGATTTGCCCATTGGAATGTGTCTTTTGATTTCTTAACTGCTGCTTCCATGGGTGTTGATTGTGGATCCAAGTAAAATGAAATCCTTGACAACTTCAATTTTTTCTCTGTTTAACATGATATTGCTTCTTGGTCCGTTTGTGAGGATTTGTGTTTTCTTTTTTTGAGATGTAATCCACACTGAAGGCTGTGGTCTTTGATCTTCGTCAGTAAGTGTTTCAAGTCCTCTTCACTTTCAGCAAGCAAGGTTGTGTCATCTGCATATCGCAGGCTGTTAATGAGTCTTCCTCCAATCCTGTTGCTGTATCTACTCAAAAAACCAAAACCAAATCCACTGCCATCGAGTCAATTCCAATTCATAGTGACTTAATTCTTAATATTGTAAATCTTACATTGTTGAGTGTCTGGATTTTGGCTCCTTTCTTCAAAGAAAGTTGGATTTTGCTTTGAATCAGTCCAATTACTTGAAATCATCCTGATCGTTTTAAAGCTTGATTTTCAATGTTAGGACGGGACTAAAACACCTTTTCCTCTAGAGCTAGCTAAGCCTACTACTGAGGTGTCAGTCTTCCGGGATCTGTACTGAATAGCCTTGGTGTTCAGCACCCCACTCCATGCTGGCTGGTTAGAATCCACACGTCGCTCACTCCCGCATAAGCTCCAGGATTTGTCCAGTTTGCAGGTCCCTGATACCTTTTCTGGTTCCACGGAGTTTCACTCTACATGTACGCAGATGTTATGCCACAGACCCAAAGAGACTACTGTGCAGATTTCTGGACTGCTATTTCTGTGTATCTGTCTCTGATCTGCCACTCTGCCTGGTAAATCCCAGCTGCATCAGCCTCCCACACACTAATTCTTGTCTTCTTCTCTCAGCGAGACTTTCCCCTTTGGTTTGGTCTGCCCTCCTTGTTCTGTGTGCCACCAGGCACCTCTGGGCAGAAAGGCAAGGTGACCAAAGGGTTCGCCTGGTTTGTTACTCCCTCCTCAGGGATCACAGTCCACACTGCCTGTTGAGGAATATCTGAAAACAGTTGTTTCACATTATTTTGTCCAGTTTTCTTGTTGCTTATCAGCAGGAGGACAAGTCAAATACCAGTCACTCTGCCATAGCAGAAGTACAAGTCAGTGGCCTGTTTTTTTTTTTTATAATTTTAATTTCTTTAGCTAAAAAAACAAAGTTGCCGTTGAGTCAATTCCAACCCATAGCAACCTGACGTGTTTCAAAGTAGTGCTAGGGTTTTCAATGGCTGTGATTTTTTCCAAAGTAGATAGTCAGGCCTTTCTTCCAAGGCACCTCTGGGAGGATTCCTTTGAGTTAGTAGCTGAGCTGAGCGCTTAAGCATTTGTGCCACCCAGAGAATCTTTAGCTACGTAATGTTTAATAATGTACCAGTTACCAGTTGCCATGGACTCAGTGTCTACTCATGGTGACCCCATGTGTATCGGAGTAGCACTGCGCTCCATAGGGTTTTCAATGTCTGGTTTTTTGGAAGTAGATCACCAGGCCTTTCTTCTGAGGTGTTTCTGGGTGGACTCAAACCTCTGACCTTTGGATTACCAGCCCAGCACATTAACCATTAACCAAGGATTCCATATCCTTTTGGAATACAAGTGTATACATTCTATGTAAGCACACAAAATATATTTTAAGGAAATGGAATTTTTTTTTTTTTTTGAGAAGCAAGAACTAAGGAGCCTTTCCACTATTCCCAGACATTTATAAATGATGTGGTGACTTGTTTTTGATCAAAATCCAGTTGCACATGTGATGTTGAATGCCCACGATGTCTGTACAACGGGCTTCTTTTTGTTATTCGGAAATCAGCTTAAACCTGACTTTTTCAGAAAGACCTTTTCCAATCTCCCAAACTAGAATAGCCATTCTCTAGCACATCTCCTTGTTTTTAACTTCTGTGTGACACTTGTCAGGGTTCAATATTTTTCTTGTCTGTCTGTTCATTTGTTTGTTTACTTGCCTACTTGCTTATGTATTTATGATAATCTCTGGTTCTCACTCCCCACCCCGTACTTTGTTGAAGTGTTAGATGGTACTGAAGGCATGCTGTTATTCTCTTGTTCACAGATATGGATTGCCAGGCCTAGAACGGCACTTGACGAAAAGAAGAGACTCAAAATTCTGTTAAATTAAGAATTTGATAAAATACTGTAGTCAGGGAAATTATTGAGAAAGTATTTCCATCCCACAAGCTACGTATAAGGAGGTCCTGAACAAGGGCAGCAGTTTTTTATTTTCCCTTTATAAAACCACAGCTAAGTTTACTGTTGCTGTTTTCAGTAATCGTTTTATTATTGTGCATGAAAATTAATCCTAACAATCCATTACTATTGCTCTAATAAAGTTATTATAATGTTTAGCTTTACAGTTTGGTCAGTTAGGGTGATTAAAGGGGGGAAAACTGGGTTTGGTTCTTAGGAAGAAGTCCATTTGAGTGATCAGAAAACAGAACTTAGAGTTCAGAATATAAGTTGTATTTACCATATACATGTACGTGGTATTCTAATATAAAATTATTAGTTGTTGCTAGCTGCTGTGCAGTCGATTTTCAATTCATAGCACCCCCATGTAACAGAGTATAACTGCCCCACAGGGTTTTCTAGGTTGTATTCATTATGGGAGCAGATTGCCAGGTGTTTCTCCTAGGGAGCTGCTGGGTGGTTTTGAACCACCAACCTTTCAGATAGTAGACAAGCATTTAACCATTGTCCCACCACGGATCCTTCTAATATAAAAAAAAGAAAAGAAAAGAGAAGAAAACCATTACCAACAAGTTGATTCTGACTCATAGCAACCCTATTGGACAGAGTGGAACTGCCGCATAGGGTTTCCAAGGAATTGTTGGTGGATTCGAACTGCTGACTGTTTGGTTATCAGCCAAACGCTTAACCACTGTGCCACCAGGGCTCCAACATAAAGTAATGGGGTGGAAATAGAGAACGTTGAGACTGCTAATTAAGTGAGTGACATCAACATGCCCTGAGAGGCAGGCGTGAGGAAACATGAAAGAATTCTCTCTGTAGAACATTTGGACCCAATCAGAATGTCAAGAAAGGGACAAAACAAGACAAGTTCTTGGAGGAGGTCTAAGGACAAGAAAGGATCACAGTTCTCAGAGCTGACACAGCTAAGTATTTCTCCCATCAAGCTGCAAGCCAACAATAGCTGATTTCCCCACTGTGGAGCTATAGATTACATGAGCTCTTTCAAGAACATGGGCCCTGGAATCAAATCATCTTACTAGCTACTAGATTACTAAATAATCTTGAGCCAATTACTTTAATTTTCCAAACCTTATTTTCTTCACTCCAAAAATGAGGCAACGTCTACTTAATTAGATTACTGGCAGAATTAAGAATAATCTATGTAAAAGTTTCAGCACAGTCTCTATGAGTGTGATGTGAATTGTTGCTTTTGTAATTATTAACTCTGTTTTTGGCCATCAGAAAAGGCCAATTGCTAGAAAAAGATATCATGGTTGATAAAGTAGAGGGTCAGGAAAAACGAGGGAAACCCTCAATGAGATGCATTGACACAGTAGCCACAACAATGCACTCAAACACACCAACAATCGTGAAGATGGCACAGAACTGGGCAATGTTCCATTCTGTTATACGTAGGGTCACCGTGAGCTGAAGCCAGCTTGCTGGCAACTAACAACAACAATTCAGACTATAGGCAGCCTCAAGGATGGTAACAGCCATATGGCAGACTTTTGGTGACATATTGTGCAGCAGTGGGGGGTTCAACTTGCAGAACTTGAGAACTTAGCATACTTCGGCATTCTTTGGACATCTCATTTAAGGAATCTAGAATAATTCTGGCTAAGACCTTTATGCTTCATGGAGAGATGGTCCAATGTAGGGTGCGGATTCATACATTACAGCTATTTCATTTTGCAATTATTGATTTCTGTTGTAATAGTGGAAACACTGGGGGCATAGTGGTTAAGAGCTACGGCTGCTAACCAAAAGGTCAGCAGTTCAAATCCACCAGAGGCTCCTTGGAAACCCTATGCAGCAGTTCTACTCTGTCCTATAGGGTCGCTGTGAGTCAGAATCGACTCAGTGGCAATGGGTTTGGTTTTGGTTTGGTGGTAATAGCAGAAGGGATATAACTGAAGATCAAACGGTAAACATTATATCCATTAAAATAATTTGACATAGAACTGTATCTCCATAGGTTTGTTTGAAGCCACGATTTTTAGGCATTGGCAGACCTTGTAAAGAAATCTATTATTTACTAAGAGACATCATATAGCAGACATCGAACTGTTTTAGTTTAGCACCAAGCCTTCATTATTCTTGGGTATGAGGTGTAAATAATTACACTCTTTCAAAATATTTCATAACATTCTTTCATTTTCAATAGATACCACTAAAATGATAAAAAGGCTTTATGTTCTAAGCTCTATTTCATGAAAAAGTGTATCAGTTAAACTAAAACCAGATTTAATTGAACTCAAACAAAATGACTTTTTTTTAAAACAATGGAATAAAGCTCAATACTTACCTAAAAGGAAGTTATGAAAACAGTTTTGCACTGTGATCCAAGAAATAATTTCCAACTTATTCAGAAAGTTCTGAACATCATAATTTTTCATTTCAAATACAAAGGAGCACTATGAACTGATTCTCAGTAATTCCACACTTAAAAAGAGAAAAGAACAATAATTAGCAAAACCACCGGAATAGTTCTTAAAAAGTCAAAATAATCATATTTCTTCATGACGTAAGGTCAAAAGGGCATTTACCACTTCAAAAAAATAAAGCATCATTAAACGAAAAGATGAACTCATTAAAAGTGATTAAATAGCTCTTTCCTTGTTTGTTTTGACTGCGTTCCATGGCATAAATTAAGGGTTCCTGATATCAGGGTTTTAAGGAAAAACTATACATGTGTGTGCAGAAAATGACCTACACCTGTACTGATTATCTGATTTCTCAGCTTTAGAGTTACTTTATTATCGTTAAAACACAAATGAACAACAGCATTATGTATCCAAATTGCAATAACGGAAATTTCAAGGTAGAAAATGATTGATTCAGTTGTTGCAACAATTTAGAGGCCATCGGTGGAATGTTCTTGAAGGCTATGTCAACGTTCGCAAAGCCTGGATCCCCTTGACCTGTTGCTTAGTTTCCTAGGGTAGCCGTGACGAAAACTACCCCAAGAGGTTGGCTTTAAAGAACAGGAATTGATTGCCTCACAGTTCGGGAGGTTAGAAGTCTGAAATCAGGACGTGACTCTAGGGGAGGGTCCTTCCTTGTCAGTAGCCCAGGGAGTCCCTTGGTGTTCTTTGGCATCTGTCTCTCCCCTGTGTGTGTCTCTGTGTCTATTCTGCTATTTCTTTAAGACAGCCCTCAGAAGCGATTAGGTTTTGGGCCCAGCTACTCTGGCATGACCTCACTCACATAACGGAAGAAAACCTTGGTTCCCAAACAGGGTCACATTCACAGGTACAGAGGATGAGACCTCAGCATAAATTTTGGGGGGGCACAACTCAATCCATAATGGCCTAAATGCACTCCAGAGTGAATTATCAATGAGAAAAGGAGGGATCCGTTGAAGCCACTAGAGTCTTCCCAGGGAGGACATTTTCAGTATTTCTCCAAGTGGGTGTTTCAGCCGCTCTTGAAGGAACATGAATTGTCAGATACATTCAGTGGAGAGAAATGAGCTATTTTGACTGAGATATATTATCCTGTCCTGCTTTGTAGCAAAAAGGCAGTAAACCGTTGCTGCAGGGCAAGTAACAGAAAAGTCATCAGCTAAAGGCAGGGAAGGCATTCATGCAGCAACATAATAGAGTGGACAGAATGTGAATTAGGCTGAAGTCAAGGATTACAAAGGAGAAAAAAAAAAAAAGCATCAGTCCACAATACAGAAGGCCTCGGACTCCGGACACATGGCCCACGTTACAATACAAGCTATTACCAATGCTGACAGCGTCGGCACCAGCCGGCCGAAGTACACATATAAAGGTCTCATTAATCCAGAGGAGGTCGCTATACCTAAGTGCTTCATTTGCTTTCCTGAAAGAGGATCTTTTAATTTCTAAATGGTGTTTGAAAATGAAAAGAATGTCTTCAATGCATGCAAAAAAATCTGCCATATTACTAACAGAGGTCTTCTTTGAGACAGATACGGCTTGTCAGTATATGCCAAAAAAGCAGTCGCCATCGAGACGACTCCTACTCATGGCAACTCCATGCGTGTCAGAGTAGAACTATGCTCCACAGGGTTTCCATGGCTAATTTTCCAGCAGTAGATCACCAGGTCTTTCTTCCGAGGCACCTCTGGGTGAACTTGAACTCCCAACCTTTCGCTTAGTGGCCGAGTGGGTTAGCTGTTTGCACCACCCAGGAAATGGGTTAATACACAGACCCTGGTAGAGAGCAGGAATCATAGGGCAGTGCCTGGAAACTTGAGCCATGAGGGTGTTTGTGCCTCCTCTGGGCACTACGAGAATCCTCTCTCTCGTTGGCTGCTTTTCTCCTTCTATTCTCTGTGGCTTCTCATTTACACGGAAAACATTTACTGAGCGTGTAATATGTACTAGGAGCCCTTGGGAAACCCTGGTGGAGTACTGGTTAAAAGTTACAGCTGCTAACCAAAAGGTAGGCAGTTTGAATCCACCAGCCGCTCCTTGGAAACCTATGAAGCAGTTCTACTCTGCCCTATAGGGTTGCTATGAGTCGAAATCGACTTGACAGCAATGGATTTGGTTTTTATTTTTAGGAACCCCTGGGTAGTGCAAATGGTTAAAGCGCTTGGCTGTTAACTGAAAGACTGGAAGTTTGAGTTTACCCAGAGGCACCTTGGAAGAAAGGCCTGGAGACCAACTTCCAAAAAATCAGCTATTGAAAATCCTGTGGAGCACAGTTCTGCTCTGACACACGTGGACTCAGCATGACTCAGAGTAGATGCAATAGCAACTGTTTCTGTTTTTTGTTTTTTTTAATATATGCTAAGATCTATGCTAGAGCCCTGGTGGCACAGTGGTTAAGAGCTCAGGCTGCTAACCAAAAGGTCGGCAGTTCAAATCCACCAAGTGCTCCTTGGAAACCCTATGGGGCAGTTTTACTCTGTCCTATAGGGTAGCTATGAGTCAGAATCGACTTGACGGCAAAGGGTTTGTTGGTTTTAAGATCTATGCTGAGGATTTAGATTTAAAAAACACCTCTCCGTTCGAGAAATGTTGTAGGGAATTGGTAGGAAATGAAGTCATATTAATTTTCTCCAGTAGATAATGCATTGGTACTGCTGACATATGTTTAAAGAGAAAAATATGTAGGGGGGAAAAAAAAAGAACGGGTCTGCTTATAATGAAATTGTGATTCTACTGTTGATCCTATTGCTTGTATTTTATGAGCAAATGCTTAGTCTTTGACTATCAGAGGAGAGAAGTGAGCAAGGTAGAGACTAGGATGGGGTTCTTTGCATTGCTTTGCAAACGTTTAACACAGTTAGTGAAGTAGCTTGTCATTTCATCTGAAAGAACTTGAATCTTTCATAACCGCCTTTCCGTTTTTAAGTGTGTGTAATGTAGCTTTTAATTTGAATTTGGTAGCATAGGTCAAATTTAGAAGAATTTTGTTCAAGTGTAAGGGAATAAACTACAGCGTTCTTTTTTAACTCTTAAAAAGACACTGCCAAGGTGATTTACGTAATTGAAATTCCATATTTGTACTACAGATGTGCCACAAATTCAGACCAGCAAGCCGTCTGTCACAAGTCTCACCGGTTTCATGAGAAGGAAAGTTTTCCCGAATCTTCATTGGTCCTCACATAAATAGAGCTGTTTTGGGAAATAGAGAAAAATAGATTGAAGATCTTCTTATTTCAAAGCACCTGTAAATAAACAAATCCTTAGGTCATGGACTGAATCGAGTCCCCCCAAAATAGTGTCGATATGGCTAGGCCATGATTCCCAATATTGTGTGATTGCCCACCATTTTGTCATCTGAGGTGATTTTCCTACGTATTGTAAATCCTACCTCTATAATGTTAATGAGGCAGAATTAGATGCACTTACGTCAATGAGGCAGGACTCAATCTACAAGATTAGGTTATGTCTTTAATCTCTTTTGAGATATAAAAGAGAGAAGCGAGCAGACAGACAGGGGGACCTCATACCACCAAGAAAGCAGCACCAGGAGCAGAGCGCGCCCTTTGGACCCAGAGTTCCTGCTCGAAGAAGCTCCTAGTCCAAGGGAAGATTGATAACAAGACCTTTCCCCAGAGCCAACAGAGAAAGAAAGCCTTCCTCTGGAGCTGATGCCCTGAATTTGGACTTCTAGCCTACTGGACTGTAAGGGAATAAACTTCCATTTGTTGAAGCCATCTGCATGTGGTATTTCTGTTATAACAACCCGAGATGACTAAGACACCTTATACAAGAAAAACAAAAGGCAAAATACAATACTAAAGACAAAAAAAAAATTAAATAATCTGCTACTATTAACCTTTAATATTTATAAATGTTAAAGGATTTTTTAGAGGTATTTTGGAATTCTTTATTTATAAATCAATATAAAGAATCATTAAGAAATACAAACTTTTAACTTATTACAACTGGATTTTTATTTTTGGCCTTTACAGCTTTAATGTCTGTACTTTGTGGATATAATTTGACACATAACGTCTTTTTAAAAGCATACTGAAGTTCTTTTATTTTTTTATTGCCAAATACTATTTGGTTGTAGAGAGTCCAAGTCATTTCTTGTTTGGCCCAATCAGTCTTCTGTGTCATTTCTAGAAAAAAGGACAAAGCAGACACATACAGAGTTCAACGGATGGAAAAAGAAAGCAGTATTTTAGAATTTTGACACATTTTTGCTCTTATCTTAAAATAAAAATAACATTAGTTTAACTCTCATTTATATGGGGTTTTTCAAATAATTATTTTTAATGCGTCATGGTAGATGTTGTTGCTATTGATAGTCGCTGTCAAGTTGGCTCTGACTCATAGCGACCTGATGTATAACAGAAGGAAACATTGCCCAGATCTGTACCATCTTCATGACCCGGTATGTCTGAGTCCATTATGGCGGCTATTGTGCCAGTTGGGTTTTCCTTGCTTCTGCTGACCCTCTACTTTACCAATCAAGATGTCCTTTTCTAGCAATTGGTCTTTTTCCATGACATGTCCACCTCTAAGGAACATTCTGGTTGTATTTCTTGTAAGACTGATTTGTTCATGGTAGAAAACTCTATGGATCACAGCAGAATACTGCATGGTAGATAGTATGATGTTAATTTCCTATCCCTATCCCCAGAGTGAGCCCTGGTGGAGCAGTGATTAAGAGCTTGGCTGCTAACCAAAAGGTCAGCAGTTCAAGTACACCAGCCGCTCCCTGGAAACCCTATGGGGCAGTTCGACTCTGCCCTATAGGGTCACAGAATATTTGCAGGTAATTGTATAAGCATGTAAATTATGTATATACAATAATTCACCTTTTTAAGATTTAAATCTTAAATTACTTTCAAATCAATAAGATTTTCTCTTTGGTAAGAACAACAACAACAAATCAATTCCATGCTATTTTCTTAAATCTCTACTGCAACAATTGAACATTGTACTTAATGAGTTTTTCCATTATGCCCAAACTGGAAGCCTGCGTTAATCAACTCTGCTCCCTCATCTGTTTTGCCTGGTGAGAATGAAGTTTCTTTGAGATAATTTCTGTGGTTCAAATAGATAAAGCATCTTGCCTATTGAAGAATGTATTAGTGTGAAGACTGAGTTTCTATAACAAAGAGGCCCCAAGATACAGTGGTTTAAAGAAAGTAAGTTCATTTATCACCCATGTAACCTCCAGTAGACAGTCTGGGTTGGCAAGAGACTCTGGTTTATGCAGTTATTTAAAAAATAAAATAATAATAAAACATTGCTACCAAGTCGATTCCGATTCATAGCAATCCTATAGGACAGAGTAGAACTGCCCCATGGAGTTTCCAAGGAGAAGCTGGTAGATTAGAATTGCCAACCTTTTGGTTAGCAGCCGAGCTCTTAACCACTGCGCCACCAGGGAGCCCAGAACTTTCTCATACTATTAGCTTTTTATCTCCTGGGACAATATTCTCAACTGAACATTCAAGGCTAGGTCCCTTCCAAGGAACAGAGGAAAGAACATGGAGGAATATATGTTCAATTTTCTAAGACTCAGACCAGAATCTGAACTTGCCACTGCTGTTGACATTCTAATAACAAGAATTTAGTTACATGGCCAAGCATAGCTTCAAGGGGGACTAAGAAATATTGTCTTCCTCTGGGCAGTCATGTATCTAGTTACAACTCTTTCTGTAGAGAAGGTAAGAAAGGATTTCCATAGATGGTAGAAGTCTTTTCCAAAGACATGTTATTAATATAACAGTAAACATGTTATTAATTGTTTGCTGTTAAGAATATCGATGACTTAACAATATAGTAGAGCTTACAAAGCCATTTAAACGTCTGATAGTTCTGAATATTTGCCTTTAACAAGTCCCCTTGCCAATATACTTGGGTACCTTTTAAAGCATTTTCAAAATAAAATTTTATATTCAACTTTAAGGTTTAATTAAATTTTATATGAAAGGATGCTAAAATGGTATGGCAAATAAATTGGATATCAGTGCATAGATTCATTGAATGGACTGAAGCAAGAAATTGAAAGCAATTCCTATGAATTTTCCCAAAAGATCTCTTCTGAGATCACTAGAGAATGTTTAGGATTGCAGAAGCTTCTATAATAATAGTTGCCTTCCCGCCCCAAACTGGCTCAGACTAGAAAATTCTGAGTATATTTCAAATTATTCATTTATAAAACACGAAATTACCCATAATTTATTCCATAACGAAAGAGATATAGATAAAGAAAGAGGCATACAGAGAGAGAGAGAGCACCCCATGTAACAAAATAAATCTATTAAGAAGCGGAGAGGTTCAAGAGCAACAATGCATTTTGTTTACTAGAGAAATGAATTTGAAGGTCATAGAAAAGTGTCGTTCTTGTTTGTGACGATTTCTGTACAGCATCTCTTCACTCAGTGGATCCTTTTTTCGGTTCCGGAAATTACCACTTTCAGTCAATAAATATATTTCCTTCCTGGTCCTTCCAGCGTCCATGTTTTTCTTTCTCTCTTAACTCAATAAAGCAGCTGTCAGTGAGTTTTGCAAATTATAGCACCGATTGTTTTGGTTTTATTTCATTAGATGAACTGCTTTCTAAAAAGTATTTCATGCTAGGTCCACATGTTGAAAATAAAATAAAATTCACATTGATTCAGGATTGTGTTACCTGTGGTTTTTATGTGTTCTGTTTTTCCTTGAGAATTTTATGATATTCCTAAGGGTGCTCTGAGAAGTTGCAAAAATAGGGTTGGGAATAGTTGCTGTAAAAGGATTAACATTGCTGTTATGATCGGTGCATTCCTACACATCCAGGCAGAAAACTATCACAGGCATCAAGAGGGCTCTCATTTCCTCCATTGTATTTACAGCGGTCTTGTCGTGAAATCTTTCTCGGCGCATCACGCTAAGTCAATTCGTTTTCTCATGTAGAATTAAAACACCCAAATGCTGGCCGTAATAACGGCCCTGGGTGACTGCAAGAGACTTAATCAAAATTATCAAATTACCTTCTTTGCACTCTGTTTGCTAGGACAAAGAAGAAGACAGTAGCCTTCCAAAACATAAAATTAACTCTACAGGGAAGAACAAAAATACAGACAAACGAGAAACAAAAGTTTCAGAGTAACTCTTAACCCAAGTGGTAGGTTTATCTGCACGCTCCTGTGGAAAACGTTCCAGGCATATCCCCTTGCTCTTACTCCTTCGGGGCAGGCAGGTTGACTTCCAATGGCCAGTACCTGCGTTTCTGTGCCTAAGGGCTTGCTCTGTTCTCCGGAGCCCATTCTGCCTATGGACACAGGTGGCTGGAAATGCCAAGCACAGCCTTGCAGCAACCCTCCCAACAGCCTCACTCTCACGTAATGACTCTGAGTTGTGTGTTCTTTGCTTTTCTCAGAGTTCCCCCAGAGATTAAGCTTCTTTTCCCTACAGTTGTAATTTACTCAATAGAACACAATACCACCTGTCCACATATCCTCCCCAGTCCACTTTCCTACTGGTATCTCCCAGAATCACCTCCCAAACTACTTACCCTGTGTATGGGTTTCCTAGGAGTTCCTGTGTGGTGCAAACCGTTAAGCGCTTGACTACTAGCGAAAAGGTTGGTGGTTGGAATCCACACAGAGAAGCCTCAGAATACAGGCCTGGCAATCCACTTCCGAAAGATCACAGCCTTGAAAACCCTATGGAGCGCAGTTCTACTTTGCACACACGGGGTTGCCAGGAGTCAGAATCGACACAACAACAACCAACAAACAAAATCTTGATTTCCTAGGGCTGCCCTAGCTAAATGTCACAAACTGGGGCGCTTATAAGAACAGCAACGTATTACTTTGCAGTTCTGGAGTTTAGGAGTCTGAACTGGGGCATTGGCAGGCTCGGAAGGCTCTAGAGAAAGAGTCTTCCCTGTCTCTTCCAGCTTCTGGTAACCTCATGTGTTTCTTGGTGTTCCTGAGCTCTAGATGCATCTTCAAATGCCCTCTTCCCCCTGTGGGTCTCTCCATGTTTGTTCTCTTCTTTTATAAGGATCCACCCTACTGCTGTATGACCTCGTGTTAACTAATAACATCATCAAAACCCTATTTACAAACAAGTTTGCGTTCACAGGTCCTAGGGGTTAGGAGCTCAACATATCCTTTTGGAGGACACTATTCAGTCCATAGCACATTCTAATCCTGACTCACCTTTCACTCTGTAAAAATTGAAATTGACTAGCCCTAATCATTGAGCAAGAGCCCTGATGGTACCATGGTCAAGCATTCAGCTGTTAACCAAAACGTCGGCGGTTTGATCCCACCAGCCGCTCTGTGGGAGAAAGAAATGGCAGTCTGTCTCCATAAAGATAGAAACCCGTTGCCCGTCAAGTTGATTCTGACTCTTAGTGACCCCATAGGACAGAGTAGAACTGCCCCATAGGGTTTCCAAGGAGCGACTGGTGGATTCAAATTGCCCACCTTCTGGTTAGCAGCCTGAGCTCTTAACCACTGCACCACCAGGGCTCCTCCATAAAGATTACAGCCTTGGAAACCCTACAGGGCAGTTGTACTCTGTTCTATAGGGTCATTATGAGTCGGAATCGACTTGACGGCAACGTGTTTGATCGTTGAGCGTTCCGGTAACTCAATGTTTACATTCCCCATCCATAGAGTCGTTTATTTTCCTTAGTCTAGAATAACTAGCATATATACTCATTAAACTGGTGATAACACGGCCTTTAAAATCCAATGGTAGTTCATTGGTAGAATCCTCACCTTTCATGTAGGAGACCCAGGTTCAATTCCCAGTCAATGCACCTTATGTGCAGCCAACACACATCTGTTGGTGGAGACATGTGTTGCTAGGATGCTGAACAGGTTTCAGTGGTGCTTCCCGACTAAGATGGACTAGAAAGATAGGCCCTGCAATCTGCTTCTGCAAATCAGCCAGTGAAAACCCTGTGGATCACAACAGTCTGATCTGCAACCAATCATGGGGGTGACGCAGGACCGGGCAGCATTTCACTCTGTTGTGCCTGAGATTGCCATGAGTCAGAGACCAGCTTGATGGCAGCTAACAAGACCTCCAAATTTCCCCTGCTCTTCATTTCATAGATGAGGAAACTGAGGCAGAGAGACCACTTGTTTCTCTCGGGAGCAGTTGGGCTGAACAGTGAAGAACGCAAACTCTCAGATTAGGTAACCTGGCTTGAATCCGGGCTTAGCCTCTTACTGGCTAAGTGGTTTGGAGCATTTGCTTAGCCTTTCTGTGTCTCCAAATTCTTTTTGAAAAACAGGAATGATGATAATCATACTGAGCTCATAGGATTGTTTTGAGGATTCAGTGCATACAGAGTAAGTGGCATACTAAACTCAGTAATCATTAACTTTCTTTGCTCTCATTGCCAACATGGCAGGGGGGGAGTAAATTCCAGGTCCAATGCTCTCCGCATCCTGCCATCCTCGCTATCCTTAGTGAAAGGCTGCATCACACACCTTCCAGAGAGGTGGTGACTAACACTGAAATCCATATCTACAGTGCACTTCTACAACAAAGGAAAATTCCCGTTCTTTCCACTGGCGTGCTAACAAATCAGCTCTCCTCAAGCATCGTTTTTCTCATTTAATATGTGATACAATATAATTTATTTTACAGCATTTTTTTCCCTGTTTCTGACATGGAGTAGAGCAACTGTTTTATGTGTATTTTTTTGGTTAATAAACTGAGTACCTTAATCTTAAGTCTATGTTTAATTAAAAACATCCAAGCTGAGAAACCCGACACGCAGTAGTAAAGCACAAATTACAACCGAAATGCACCATGCAGGTTCAGAACATGATCACGGTAACACTTTTCTTCTTTAATAAAAAATGCCAATAAGCAGGAAAGCTGCAATGAGCATAGACCATATTGTTGTTAGGTGCCATCGAGTCAACGCTGACTCACAGTGACCCTGCATACAACAGAACGCAACCCTGCCCAGTCCTGCACCTGCCTCACAATCATTGTTATGCTTGGGTCCAGTGCTGCACCCACTGCGTCAGTCCATCTCGTTGAGGGTCTTCCTCTTTTTTGCTGACCCTCTACTTTACCAAGCACGATGTCCTCTCCAGGAACTGATGCCTTCTGATAACATGTCCAAAGCAGGTGAGACAAAGTCTTGCCATCCTCACTTCCAAGGAGCATTCTGGCTGTACTTCTTCCAAGACAGATGTGTTCATTCCTCTGGCAGCCCATGGAATGTTCAATATTCTTCACCAACACCGTAATTCAATGGCATCAATTCTTCTTTGATCTTCCTTATTCATTGTCCAGCTTTCACATACATTTGAGGCGATTGAAAAAACCCTGGCTTGGGTCAGGTGCACCTCAATCTTCACAACGACATCTATTGGTACCGCTGTAGTTTCTATTTTCTTATTGCCCCTTATTCCAGGATACTCTATCGCTTATTAATTTTCTTGGCTCCCCACATTCACATCAGTTTTTAAAGTATCATTTTATAAAACTCCACTTAATGTTGTCAACATACTTCCCAAGTAAGAGACTGCAATTGGGACCAAAAAAAAAAAAAAAATTAGAATGCTTCCTCAAATTTATCTTCCATTCTGTTTTAATTAGAGCAGACTCAGGAGAGATATAAAAATAAGATTATTGACTCATCTGAAAAGATCCTCATTATGTTTTCTCCAAGAAATGTGGCATGACTCTTGTTAAACAATGATTTTCCCATTTTAATTACACTAAATTCTGCCTCCCTAAATTCTTACTGTCATGCTAGTTAAAGGAAAATTTGTCATTTTCTGTACAGAAGGTGTGTTTTGGTAGAGTTAAACCTAAGTTACATAACCCCCTAGAGGTGTTTTGCACATTATAGTAGGTGAAGCTATTCTTTACTGTCAGATTAGTAAAATGCTTAAAATTCCTTGCAGGTGATACGTAAGATAAGACATACACACTTGCTATAGCATTTAATCCAATGGAGAAAACCCTCAGATGCACACATTGTGAAAAAGAAATACGCAAGCTAGTATTAATGCTTTCAAAATTCCTTGTGAGTCAAACACATTCTTGAGACTATGCAATGTATTGTGGGACACTGTCGGTGGCTTTTCCAATAGCCATTTTCCTCTTCTTCCTCACTAACAGATCCCAAATTTTGTTCATTTATTTATGGATGTCTATTTTCCACCCTCGAGGATGACATTCTGAGGATGGCAGACTGGATATCCTGTAGAACTGTGCTTGTGTGGCTTTTATTCAATTACAACATACTAAGCAATTAGCACTGGTGGTTCAGTGATAGAATCCTCGCCTTGTTAGTTGCCCTCAGGTTGGCTGACCCATGGCCACCCCACGTCCATCAGAACAAGACATTGCTCGGTCCTGCTCCATCTTCAAGATCATTGGCGTGCTTGAGTCCATTGTTGGAGCCACTGTGCATTTTGAGTGTTTTTCAACGAAGGCGGCTCATTGTCTAGCACTATAAACCGAAACCCATTGCTGTCCAGTTGATTCCAACTCGTAGCGACCCTATAGGACAGAGAAGAACTGCTCCATAGGGTTTCCAAGGAGCGCCTGGTGGATTTGAACTGCTGACCGTTTGATTAGCTGTGGAGTTCTTAACCACTGCACCAGCAGGTCTCCTCTAGCACAATATCGGACAAAATTCTGTTGTGATCTATAAAATTTTTCATTGGCTTATTTTCAGACATCCTGGTGGCACAGTGGTTAAGAGCTATGGCTGCTAATCAGAAGGTTGGCAGTTCGAATCCACCAGATGCTCCTTGGAAACCCTATGGAGCAGTTCTACTCTGTCCTGTAGGGTCACTATGAGTTGGAATTGACCCAATGGCAACGGGGTTTTTTTTGTTTGTTTAATTTTCAGAAGTAGATTGCCAGTCCTTTCTTCCTAGTCTATCTTAACCTAGAAGCTATGTATGGAAATACCAGTGGTATAGCTTCCAGCATCACAGCAACACACAAGTCACCACAGTATGACGAACTGGCAGACGAGTGGTGGCAGAGATAGTAAACTCTACGAAACAAAACGTTCACTTGTGCTGTGCCACTAATGCCACCTACTTCCTTCCCAGGGAAGGTCAGTCACAAAGCTCATGCTTATCCAAGGACTGGAGCATGAAATAGCCTTTTAGTCACTTCACGTAATAACTGACTGATGGACTGCTGACTGAATGATTGACTGACTGAATGAATGAATGAATGAATAAGCCCCATTCCGTGATGTCGAATAGAGAAGAAATGCTGCAGGAATTTTCTCTGTGTAATAAAGACATCCAGAAATAAGAAGACTGTGATTTCCCAAAAGGCAACATGAGATTTCTGCAAACCTTGTTTTCAAAAGTCTTCTCTCAGAGGGCTTGAGTCAATGTCTTATTTTAGCCAAATTGGCTTTCACTTCTGCCAACTATTATTAGAGTTGTTGAGTTTTGCTTGTAAGTGTTGTAGATCCTGTGGTTCCCACGTTTTGTTAAAAAAATAGAGTCACCTGAAAATATTTCTGTGGTGGAGATGTGCAATGAATTTAGCTGGCTGCTGGAACTCTGCTCTATCGTTCTGCCAGCTTTTTGTTCTGTCTTCCTGCTGGTTCTCTTGACTCTTCTCTCTAATTCTGAATGTGGTTAAGGGAGGGGAAAAGAAAAGGCAAAATAATGGTGTATTCTGAGCCTGATATCACCACCCATGACTAACTATATACTGTATGTCTGACCCTGGACATTTTTATCATTGCCAAATCCTGTGCCCATAAGTTGAAACTTCCATTTTATATTCATATGGCCTAAATTTAACACATTGTGACAGATAACATGTGTGCTTTACTGAATATTTGAAAATCTCTTTCTCCTTTGATGAGGAAAACGGGAGAGGATAGTGAGTAAATAACAGTAATTGTTTGTTTGTTTTTAGATATTTTCGTGCTGTATCTTCATAAACCAACCAAAATCGTTCATATGCGTGGAATGAATGCGACTCCGAAATCAAACGTGAACAAGACAGACAGGAGTATCTGACACAGACAAGTATGATGTAGTTTGAAGAGAGAGATGGGAAACCAAGATTGTACTGCCATGAACAACCACCTGTAAGACAGAAGTGCACTGACAATTTTAGTCCTACTTCGCAAATAAAGTAATGATTACTTTTCTGTATGCCATTTAACTCAGTAGTTTATGATCTTAAATTTTTGGTTTATTTTGGGAATCATATACCTTTTCTCAATGTCCCAGAAGGGAGAGTCCTCATGTCTTTCTCACGATGTAATAAATGCTGACAAATGAACGGACCGATGAACACAAGCCTAAGTGGAGAAGCCGCACAGTGTAACTGGCGAAGCGATGTACGAGCAGGGTAAATCTCCTTTGTGATTTGGAATAAAATATTATAGCCTCTTGGTGACGGAGTTCCTTCTTGTACCAACCAGCAAGAACGAGCTTTATTTTTAAAAATTTGCTTTGAAAGATAAGTAAGGCTGATGGTGATGCAGCAGTGAGAACGTTTGCTGGTTGATCAGATTTTCTGTCATTTGAGGTAGGGTCAGGCAGAAGGGTAAAGCCACAGGTATCTTGTTCCATATCTCATTTCTGTTTTTCTGGTTCTTCCATGGCTCAGTAGAGGAACCGTCCTGATCTTGTGGCCACAGGCAGAGAGGTAAGAGGCATTAGCAAGGTGACTCCAGAAGAATAAGGTGGAGACACAGTGTGCCCTCGGTGTGTCTGGTCCCCAGCATCCTGGGGAAAGTCCCATCTCCACCCCCGCCTGGGATGCATCTATGCGCCATGGAAGATTCTCTGTGGTGGTTGCTGGAGATTCTGCAAACCACATTTTTTACATTCTCCTCTTTTTCATGGTGTGCACCAGACAGGAACATACGGTTCCAAATGTCTGTGGCAGTTGTGTAGAGGGCACAAGAGAAAGGGTTGTTTTATGCTGAGGATATAAAAAAGAGGGATAAAGCATGCAATGAATTGGCCACTGTAGACCAAAGACCTTCAACAGCTCAAAAATGCCTATCACGGATGTTAGAGAAGAGAAACAATAGAGACAGTTAGAACATTGATAATGTCTACTGCTGTGAGGGAGAAAAAAATATTCTCATTAGTTACTGTAGAACTCTTCAATGATAAAAATCAGTTTTACTTTAAGATGGTCAGTTGCTAGTCTAAGTAATATTATAGAATAGAGATACTTTGTAGCAATATTTTATGGAAGGCTGTCTTTTTGAGGGTTTTAAAAGCTAAACAGAGACTCTGTTGATAAACTGATGTGGTTTCCTGTGTGAATTCTCAGTTGAATCATTTGTCCTGTGGTGGGAGAAAATTTGTTGACCTTGCCCTGGGATGAATATTCATCTGACTGGGCTCTTATCTCTTCTTCCCTCATGATGTAGTGAGCTTTTAGAGAGCACTTCCTATGTCCCAAATATCTGAGTTTCGCAGAAGTAACGCATTTCTGTGCTCGCTCGTTTGGGATTTAGTGACATTTTATGACTCAGGTCACCTGCTCTCACCTTGCCATTATGCTGCAGATGATTCAAAGGCAGTTAGTACACAGACTTGGAGATGCTTCTAAAATTGACTGTCCGGGGACAAACTCAGGACATACATATCCTCTTAAATATGGAGATGCATTACCTTCTGTCTTAGTCATCTAGTGCTGCTATAACAGAAATACCACAAAGAGAAATTTATTCTCTCACAGTCTAGCAGGCTACAAGTCCAAATTCAAGGCATCAGCTCCAAGGGAAGGCTTTCTCTGTCTCTGTTGGCTCTGGAGGAAGGTCCTTGTGATGCATCACTCTTCCCTTGGTCTGGGAGCATCTCAGCGCAGGAACCTCAGGTCTAAAGGATACGCTCTGCTCCTGGCACTGCTTTCTTTGTGGTATCAGGTCTCTCTGTGTCTCTGCTCACTTCTCTCTTTTATATCTCAAAAGAGATTGGCTTAAGACACTATCTAATCTTGTAGACCTCATCAGTATAACTGCCACTAATTCATCTTGTTACATCATAGTGATAGTTTACAACACATAAGGAAATCACATCAGATTACAAAATGACCTGTGTTACTGTGGCTAGGACATTAAGGATGAGATTAATCACCCAACTCTCAAAAGTTGTAATGATCTAATAATTAAGAGTCAGCTAAAATAATAAGGCAGGCAAAAAACATAAAGAGGTCGAGGAAATGTGCTTCTGGATTTGAATGTTAGTTAACCGGGGAAGTTACTCAGGGAAACACCAGCAGAGAGGGGGACCGGGAGACAGAGAAGAAGAGAAAGTCAGGAAAAGATGCACGACCAAGCAAGGGGACAATCACAACTGAACGTCTCTGTCTCTGGGGAAGTTTGGGGACGGTGTAGAACTCACCTCCAAGTCACCTCAACTGAGGAGCTGCCTCCAAGGGCACTGGCTCTCTGGCACTGAACACAGGCATGCTCCCCCAGCCAAAAAAGAGAAGAAGCAGCCCTCAGGCAAAGAGGCCCAGCTGTTTTTTACAGGAAGCCGTGTTCGCATATAGAGGCGACTGCTGAGAGCATATGGGTGGGGCACTGAGAGCATCTGCTAAGCCATTTATTCTAAAAGTTATAAAATTACTGCTTCTGGATAAGGGTGGAGGACTGAACACATTTCCTCCCCAAACCGCTAAAACTATGATCAGAACACAGAGATGAGGAGAGAAGATGCTTATAGAGGAGTTGAAACTTACTTGGCTGAGTGAAAAAAAACCAAACCCACTATCAGAGAGTCGATTCCCACTTATAGCGACCCCATAGAGTTTCCAAGGCTGTAAATCTCTACAGAAGCAGATTGCCACATCTTCCTCGGAGCCTCTGGTGGTCTTGAACTGCCGACCTTTTGATTAGCGGTCAAGTGCTTTAACCACCGCGCCACCAGGGATCCTCTATTTTTGCCAGTTTTTAGCATTGCTAGAAAAGAATTATTGCACACACATGCACTCTAGAGAAACCTAAGAGTAGCTGATGGGATAATGCTGTTAAAGGGCCAAGATCTCACACATCATGATAGAGTAAATAGATAATAACTCAAACTGATGAATCCACCCAGAACTGTGTATGCATATTATGTAGAAATATGGAGATGCCTAAATGCTGAAAAGAAAAAGAGTAGGAGTCCAGAATGAATTGGAGGAACAGGGAGAAGTGGTGCAGGGAGCTGCTATTTGGCTATGATTTTACTTCATGCTATCCCTGGTTATGTGCTCAGCTAACCAAAGGGTCGGTGGATTGAACCACCTAGTTGCTTGCTCCTTGGGAGAAAGATGTGGCAGTCTGCTTCCATAGAGATTTCAGCCTTGGAAACCCTATGGGGCAGTTCTACTCTATCCTGTAGGGTCTCTGTGAGCCAAAATCAACTTGACAGCAATGGTTTTTTTGGTTTTATCCAACTTTTAAAATTATGTGCATGTATTTCTTTGATCCACCACTCGTCCGTCATTTTGTTGTACTTTGGTGGCTTACGTGTTGCTGTGATGCTGGAAGCTTTGCCACCTGTGTTTCAAATACCAGCAGAGTCACCCATGGTAGACAGATTTCAGTGGCGCTTCCATACTAAGACAGACTACGAAGACGGACCTGGTGGTTTACTTCTGAAAAAATTGGCCAGTGAAAACCTTATGAATAACAGCAGAACATTATCTGAGCCCCTCAGGTTGAAAAGCACTTAAAATATAACTGAGGAAGAGCTGCCTCCTCAAAGTAGAGTCATCCTTAATGACGTGGATGGAGTCTAGCTTTCAGGACTTTGATTTGCTGATGTGGCGCGACTCAAAATGAGAAGAAACAGCTGCAAACATCCAGGTCTAGAGGATGGCTTTCTCTCTCTGTTGGCTTTGGGGGTAGGTCCTTGGTTCCTTGGCAATCTTGATGTGGTGTGCCATCTATCTTCCCCCATCTCTGCTTCATTCTCTATGCCTAGTCTGCTCTTTAAATATCTCAAAGGTATTGGCTTAAAATACATCCTACATTGATATGGTCTTTTAACATAACAAACAAAACCCATTCCCAAATGGGACTATAACCAAAAGTATTTAAAAAAAAAGAAAAACTCTAAAACCAAAACTATTGCCTTTGCGTCAATTCTGACTTATAGCTAGCTACCCTGTAAGACAGAGTAGAACTGCCCCATAGGGTTTCCAAGGCAGAAATCTTTATGGAAGCAGACTGCCACATCTTTCTCCAGAGGAACAGATGGTGGGTTCGAAACACTGGCCTTTCAGTTAGCAGCTGAGAGCTTAACCACTGTGCCACCGGGGCTTCTAACCACAGGTATACAATTCTGCTGCTGATAGTCCATTCCGACTGACAGTGTAGGGGTTAGGATGTACAACACATATTTTTGCGGGACACAATTAAATCCATAACACTCCTCAAAATTCTTCCTGCTTTTGCCCACTGCCCAATTCCAAAGTCAATTCCACATTTTTAGGTATTTGTTACAGCAGCATCCCCCTTCCAGGAACCAAAATCTGTATTGGTTTCCCATTCTGCTATAACTAATCACCACAAAATGAGTGGTTTAAAATAACACAGATTTGTTCTCTTACAGTTCTGGAAGCAATGAGTATAAAATCAACCCCATGGGGTAAAATCCATATGTCAGCAGGGCTGGTTCCTTTTGGAGGCTCCAAGGAGACGCTGTTTTTTGCCTTTCCAGCTTACAGAGTCTGCCTACGTTCCTTGGCTGACAGCTGCATCACTCCAATCTCTGCTTTTGTCTTCTCATCGCCTTTTCTAGACTCTGGCCTCCTGTCTGCCTCTTAAATGGACCTGTTGATTACATTGGATGCCCTGAATAATCTAGTATAATCTCCGCATCTCAACAATCTTAATTTAGTCACATCCCCAAAGTCCTTCTCACCATATTAGGTAACATTCGCAGATTGAGCATTATTTAACGTACCACAGGGACACTCCAAAGGAATACCAGGACTTACTGAGAGACCAGAACAAGGGACACTGCGTGGTTTACAATCAAGAAAGGTGTGCATCAGGGCTGTATCCTTTCACCATACTTATTCAATCTGTATGCTGAGCAAATAATCAAAGAAGCTGCACTATATGAAGAGGAACACTGCATCAAGACTGGAGGAAGACTCATTAACAACCTGTGATATGCAGATAACACAACCTTTGCTTGCTGAAAGTGAAAAGGACTTGAAGCACTTACTGATGAAGATCAAAGACCACAGCCTTCACTATGGATTACACCTCAACATAAAGAAAACAAAAATCCTCACAACTGGACCAATAAGCAACATCATGATAAATGGAGAAAATATTGAAGTTGTCGAGGATTCATTTTACTTAGATCCACAATCAACGTTCATGGAAGCAGCAATCAGTAAATCAAATAACATATTTCGTTGGGCAAATCTGCTGCAAAAGACCTCTTTAAAGTGTTAAAAAGCAAAGATGTCGCTTCGAGGACTAAGGTGAACCTGACCCAAGTCATATTTTCAATCACCTCATATGCATTGAGAGCTGGACAATGAATAAGGAAGACGGAAGAAGAATCTATGTCTGAATTATGGTGTTGGCAAAGAATATTGAATATACCATGGACCGCCAGAAGAACAAACAAATCTGTCTTGGAAGAAGTACAGCCAGAATGCTCATTAGAAACAAGGATGACAAGACTTCATCTCACTTATTTTGGACATGTTATCAGGAGAGACTGGTCCCTGGAGAAGGACATCATGCCTGGTAAAGTACAGGGTCAGGGAAAGAGAGGAAGACCCTCAACCAGATGGATTGACACGGTGGCTGCAACAGTGGCTCAAACATAGCAACGATCTTGAGGATGGCATAGGACTGGGCAGTGTTTCATTGTATTGTACATAGGGTCACTACAAGTCAGAACTGACTTGACAACACCTAACAACAACAACTTAGAGACTGGATATACACATAAAGGAGAGCAATGTATCAAAACTGGCCACTAGTATCTTCCCATGCAAACCAGAATGAAGGATGGGCCCTTCCACTTGGAATTGTGGAGATTAGAAGCTGATCGGGAGGAGGAAAGGGAAAGGATTTCACTTCCAACATTCTGAGGTTGAGGTGGTGGCACAAGTAGAGATTCCCACAAGCAGCTAATATAGGCAGGTGATGTTTGAAACTATGGGAGTAATCTGATTTACCAAGTGAATAAAAGGGGAGACAAGCTGAGTCAGGAAGAGCACTTTAGGAGGACCCCCCGAGTTAGAGGAGCAGGAGGTGGATAAGAGACCGGCTAATGAAATGGAAGTGATGGGGAAGATGGAGTGGGATGCTTCCTTAGGTCCCCTGTGCTTTGAGTCCTCTGCTTTTCGTATCTGAGATTGCTCTGCCTGTGGACAAATCCATCTGGGGGCCAGCCCTACTCCTACAGAATCCTAGTCTAGAAGATCAGTGTGCAGCACTAAGACAGTCTTGTTTCCCCTACTGTTTGAGCTTCTTTCCACTCTCATTCCAATAACCAGGCCATTGCCATGTTCTCGTGGGATAAAGACCCCACCAGGTGCAGTGGTTAAGAGTTTGGCTGCTAACCAAAAGGTCAGCAGTTCAAATCCACCAGCTGCTCCTTGGAAACCCTATGGGGCAGTTCTACTCTGGCCTATAGGGTCGCTATGAGTTGGCATCAACTCAACAGCAATGGGTTTGGTTTTTTGTTTTCTCACAAACAGGTCAGATGATCAGCTTCCTCTCTTGCTCGTATGCTCCAAGTCTTCATTCTTTGACTGCCTTCCCAGTCTTACTCAGTCTTCCCCTCACTTTCCCTTATCTTCTACCCGCTCAAGTCCTAAGGTTGCAGTCACCGTGGCAGTCCTCCCACCTTCCGGATGCCAGTGACCACCTACTTGAGCAGCCCATAACAACTGGGCTTCAGGATTTCTGATGATCAGATTCTAACTCCGTTTTTCTTAGTCCCACTGTATCCCAAGCTTGGGAGAGGCAGGCAAAGGGTTATCAGCAAAGTACGGAATGACAGCACCAGAGGGAAATTTCTACAAAGAAAAATGGTCTCAGCTTAGAGACAGGTATCATTGAGTTGTTAAAAGTGAGGGCTCTTAATTGTACATGTAGAAACTTTCAAAATGGTGTATACGGCTATGTATATTTTCACCAAAAAAAAAGGTCCTCAAGGTCAAGAAGGGGGAGTGTTGACATGTTGTGGGGTTGTTAACCAATGTCATAAAACGGTATGTGTACTGACTGTTTAATGAGAAACTATTTTTCTGTAAACTTTCATCTAAAGTATAATTAAAAAAATTTTTAAAAAGTGGGGGCCCTACACTTATATGAAATATCTAGACTAGGCAAATGTATAGAGACCAGAGCTTATTAGTGGCTACCAAGAATGGGAGGAAGAGAGGCAAGGAGGACTCTTTGTCTAGGAGGTATTGAGTATCTGTTAATGAAAACCAAATTACAATTAAAAAGCAAAAATATGGGAGGGGGTCTAGAACCAGAGAGGCTGGGCTTAAATTCTGGCTCTCACATAAGTGGGTATTTTCTAAAGTGTTGCTTAACCGCTTTGTGCCTCAGTTTCCTCATTTGTAACATTTACGTAATAGTAGTGTTAACCTCCCGTGGTTGGTATGAGTATTGAGCAAGTTACTACATGAAAAGCACTAAGAACAATTCCTGGTATGTAGTAAGAACAAAACAAACGCTCCTTAAGGAGAATCCTTTCCTATTTATATCTAAAAGAGAAGATTGTCAAGAGCTGTGAGCCCATCCTTTATATAATTTCTATAGTTTACATGAACTTCTAGAGCTGGAAGGAGAAATGGAGAACATTAGTCTACCAACTTTATTTTGAGGTTGAGACAGTTGAGGCTTAACGAGGCTATGTGATTGTCTAAGAGCATTGAGCTGTAGTGAGTGGCTAGGTCAGGTCTGGGACCCAGGTCTCCTAACTTCCTGAGTGGCTGGCCTGGGCCTTTTCTTCTTGACCCTTGGATGAGCCTCACTTGTGCATGGAGGTTGCTGAATACCAGCTTGGTTCAGACCCTCCAAATGCCTGAATTACTTCACACTCGCAGGTTGCTATGATAGGATGCAAAGGGATGAATAAATAAGACACATTTTTTTTCCAAAGATTTCACTACAGCTGCTTTCCATGGTGCTTTGGAAAATGCCATACCAGTGTTGGTATGGAAATAACAGTAAAATTGTTAAGATGTGTGTAATGATAGCAGACAGGGTTTAAAAATGAAATGTTAAGAGATACCTCCACCCCATGCAGTGTTTTGCTGAAATTTGAAGAAACACACCTAAGATTATACTCTAGTTTCGTTAAACCTTGTGCGCTGTGTTTTTTTTTTTTAGTTTTTTCTATTGTTGTAATTAAATGAAGTTCACATTTCAAGTTAGTCTTCCATACAGAATTTTTTTTTGACATACATTGTTATGAGACCCCAACTGCTCACCCCATTCTGCGACAGCACACTCCTCCCCTCCGCCCCTGATTCCCCATGACATTCAACCAGCTCCTAACTCTCTCTGCCTTCCCATCTCACCTCTGGACAAAAGCTGCCCCTTTGGTCTGTTGTATCTACTTGACTAAGAGGCACATTCTTCACAAGTATCACTTTATGTCCCACAGTCCAGTCCAATCCCTGTCTGAAGAGTTGGCCTTGGAAATTGTTTTAGTTCTGGGGTGATAGAGAGACCAGGGGCCATGCTTTCTGGGGTGCCTCCAGTCTCAGTCAGACCATTAAATCTGGTCTTCTCCCTAGAATTTGAGTTCTGCATCCCATCCTTCTACTGCTCCATCAGGGACCCTCTGTTGTGTTCCCTGTCAGGACCTTCACTGGTGGTAGCTGGGAACCATCTAGTTCTTCTTGTCTTAGGCTGATGAAATCTCTGGTTTATGTGGCCCATTCTGTCTCTTGGGCTAATACTTTCCTTGTGTCTTTGGTGTTCTTCATTCTCCTTTACTCCAAGTGGTTGGGACCAATTGATGCATCTTAGATGACCGCTTAGCAAGCTTTTAAGACCCCAGATGCCACTCACCAAAGTAGGATGCAGAACATTTTCTTAATAAGCTTTGTTATGCCAATTAACATAGATGTCCCCTGAAAGCATGGTCCCCAGACCCCACATCCCTGCTACTCTGTCTCTCAAAGTATTTGATTGTATTGAGGAAACTTCTTAGCTTTGGTTTAGTCCAGTTGTATGCACTGTATTAAGATACTGAATATAAGAGTAAATATAAAGTGATCGATGTAGGGAATTCACATGAAATCAAAAGGTAAGTTTGGCTCATTATTAAGATCAGTCTTACAAATTTGTAGGTTGGATGGCTTATGAGATTCATTCATACATTTATTCAGTTGGTGGGTATTTACCGAGTGCCCCCTAAGTGGTAGGCACTGTGTTAGACACTGGAGTTTCAGGTAAACAAAGCAGACAAGGAGTCTGCAATCACTGTGTTTACAATAAAATAAATAACACAATTAGAGAGTTGATACTGACTGTCTTAGGTATTTAGTGCTGCTATAACAGAAATACCACAAATGAATGACTTTAACAAAGAGAAATTTATTCTCTTACAGTTCAGGAGGCTAGAAGTCCAAATTCAGGGTGCCAGATCTAGGGGAAGGCTTTCTCTCTGTTGATTCTGGAGGAAGGTCCTTGTCACCAATCATCCCCTGGTCTAGGAGCTTCTCAGCCCAGATATTTCAGATTCAAAAACTCGCTGTGCTCCTGGCACTGCTTTCTTGGTGGTATGAGGTCTCTCTGTCTCTCTGCTCGCTTCTCTCTTTTATATCTCAAAAGAGATTAATTAAAGACACAACCTAATCTTGGAGATTGAGTCCTGCCTTATTAACACAACTGCCCCTAATCCTGCCTCATTAACATCATAAAGGTTGGATTTACAAGGCATAGGAAAATCACATCAGATGACAAAATAGTGGACAATCACACAATATTGTAAATCATGGCCTAGCCAAGTTGACACACATTGTGGGGGGACACGATTCACTCCAGAGCAATGACCAGGAGGTTACTAAGCAGGGCGTTGTGAGGGACATTGATGAGAGGAACTGATTTAGATCAGATAAACAGAACATATGCTGTTGTTGCTAGCAGCTGTTGAGTCCGCACCCGACTCATGGTGACCCCATGTGTGACAGAGTAGAACTGCTGCATAGGGTTTTCTTGGCTGTAATCTTTATGGAAGCAGTTTGCCAGGCCTTTCTTCTGCAAAGCTGCTAGGTGAGTTGAAATAATCAGTCTTTAGGTTAGCAGCCTATCCCAAACCACTTGCGCCAATCAGGCTCCTAACAGAATGAATGAAACAAAAAACTGAGCCCATGGCCGTCGAGTCGATTCTGACTCATGGCGACCCTGCAGGACAGAGTAGAACTGCCCCATAGGGTTTCCAAGGAGCAACTGGTAGATCTGAACTGCCGACCTTTTGGTTAGCAGCCTGAGCTCTTAACCACGGCGCCACCAGGGCTCCACGGAGAGAGGCAAATGAGGAGAGAAGGACAATTAAGAGTCAATTGTAAAAGACCAGATGGAAAATCATGGTGATCTGGGCTAGTGCAGAGGACATTTGGCAATGTGTGCAGACATTTTGGGTTGTCACAAATTGGAGGGGGGGTGCTACTGACATCTAGTGGATAGAGTCCAGAGAAGTTGTTGAACATTCTATAATGCCCAGGGCCGACCACCACAACAAATAATTTTCTGGCCCAAAATGTCAATAGTTTTGAAATTGAGAAACCTTGGGTTAACGTGGCAGCAGTGGGACAGGAGAGAAGTAGATTAAGGACATCTTTTGACAGTAAAATCAATAGTGTACGAACATCAGTTGAATCTGGGGAAAGAAGGTAAGGGAAAAATCAAAGACGACCCCCTAAGTGTCTAGTTTTAATAGCTAGATGAGAGATGGTACTCATACAGAAATGGGAAAATTTAGAAGAGGACCAGGTATAGGGCAATGACATGGTGCAGAACCAAGTTTGACATCTGGAATTCTCCCTATTATAGCAGGAATACTCATTAGAACTGGCTACATAAATCTGGTGCCCTGGTGGCACAGTGGTTAACAGCCTGGCTGCTAACCAAAAGTCTGGCAATTCAAATCCACCAGCCGCTCCTTGGAAACCCCAGGGACAGTTTCACTCCGTCCTATAGGGTCGCTATGAGTCAGAATCGAATGGATGGCAATGGGTTTGGTTTTTGTGTACGTAAATCTGGAATTCAGATACAAGATCCCGGCAAAAGGCAAAAATTGGGGATTCTTGGTTTCAAGGTAGTTTTTAAAGTCATAGGAACATATGACGTCATCTTGTAAACAAGATAGCAAAGAAATCAGGATTTTAATCCCAAACTGACAACGCTTTTTCAGCAGACCCTAAAAGCCACTTGATCTTTTGCTTTCAGTCAGCGCCCTGAGTAACTTTAGAAGCATACTCAAGCATACTCGCCACATTTCAAAAATACAGCTATAACGTTTGGGTTCTGTAGTTTAAGTTATTTCTCTTCGTATCCGGTTATCTTCTAATAAGTAATTTTAACTGGATCAGTGCGCGTAATGCGGTCATCTCGCATCGGAAGCACCCGCTGCAAGCTACGACACCGCCTTACTATTAACCACAGTGTCTCAGTTGAAGCTTAAATTTGGGGAATGGAAAAAAAGACGGCAAGCATTCAACTGAACATTTATCGTCTGAAGGGGGCACACTGTCAAAAATTGTGACTCAAAAGTGATAAACATAGCTGTTGTGGGTTAAAAATAACTGGATGCATATATACGCGCACAAAATACAGTCTAAAAAGCACAAAAACAAATTCACAGCAGCTGCTGATCACTCATGAGTAACTCAACGCCATCCGCCTGTGTACATGAGCAGTGGAGGGAGGCATTTTAACAAGGAAATACAGTTCAGTTTTAAGTTTTACAGAATTTTACAGATGATACAGAAAAGTAACTTAGGTGTGCCATTAAGAAACCTATGTTAGGATATGCAATCTTTCTAGTATCTCTAAAAATCAGGAAGAACTGTTTGCTCATCAACCAAAGGTAGAAAGCAGTAAAACTTTCTTAAATTGTATATTGCCCCACAGTGGAGCAAAATTGTTAGCTGATTTCCCACCAGACAAAATATTCTAGTGTCTGCCATCTGGGGCACATTTAAATGGTAATGCAGAGGTATAGGTTTATTTAACCAGTAAAGTAACCACCATAAACAAACAAATACATAGGGAGTAAGGAGGGCCTGACAGGTCCAGGGGTGGTACAAACACTTTGTGCTTGACTACTAAAGGTTGGCTGTTTGAACCCATACAGTGGCACCATGGAAGAAAGGTCTGGTGATCTGCTGTCTTCTGATGATCTGCTTCCGTAAAGATTAAGCCAAGAAAACCCTATAGAGCAGTTCTACTCTGTAACATGCATGGTTGCCATGAATTGGAAATGACTGGACAGCCATAGGTTTGGTTTGGGTTTTAGAATAAAGGCCTTGCGAAATATATGTAATAGCTCATATAATTATCCAATGGCCCTACTGTGGAATTTTTGTTCTCCTTTTATACATGAGGATATGAAGTCTTAGAAAGTTTATCCGTGAGTATAGAGCTGGTTATGCTGCAGTAACAAATCTCACATTTTTGTGGACTAACATATAAAATGGATTTGTTTCTCACAGGAAGTTTGGTGCTAGTCTGTCAAAGGTTCAAGGAAATTCCCTTCCAGAGCATGTAGCTTTCAGAGTTATTCTGGCAAAGGAGGAGAGTGCTGGAGTGCCGCACATGGCCTTTTCACTGCCTCAACTTGCAAATGGAGCAGACCACTGCTACTCTGATTTTATGTCAAAAACTGACACAGGATTCTGACTGACTGCAGAAGTGCAGGTTTTCATGTGCCTGGGAAGGAGACGAGAACTGTGTATGGAGAAGCACCACCAGCAATTTCTATCAGGAGAGTTACGTGGTTTAACCAAGGCTACAAAGCTAGAATGTGATGAAGTCAGAATCCAAACACGGTTTATTCAAAAGCTGCCTTAACTCTAGACCTTGTGTCCTCAAGCACTAGCTGTAAAATATCTACTATATATTGGCTCTGGATGTACCAAGAAAAAATAGAAAACTGGATATGCTTAATACAAATATTAAGTTTTGGAAAAAAAAACAAAACCCCTCTAACAGACTTTATATATATTTTCCCTTTAAAAAGTACTTACAGACCACTTACAAACTGTCCATTCTTTCAGTTATGGCTGAAGGATCATGTCTTAGTTAACTAGCGGTGTATGACAGAAACACCACAAACGGCTTGGTTTTAACCAACAAGAAATTCATTTTCTCACAGTTTAGGAGGCTAGAAGTTTGAATCCAGGGTGATGGTTCTAGGGGAAGGCCTTCTCTCCCTGTCAGCTCTGGAGGAAGGTCCTTGTGTCTTTTCGGGCTTCTGCTCCTGGGCAATCTTCATGTGGCTTGGCATCTCTCCTACCCCACCTCTGCTGCCTAGCTTGCATTTAATCTCTTTTATATCTCAAAAGAGATTGACTAGACACACCCTACACTAATCCTGTATCATTAACATAACAAAGACAACCCATTCCCAAATGGAATTATCACCACAGGCATAGGGGTCAGGATTTACAACACATATTTTTGGGAGACACAGGTCAATTCGTAACAGGTCCCTTCCTCAGGAAGCCTTTCTTAAACCACTGGATGAGGTTACAAGTCGCCATTGAGTTGACTCCAACTCACGGTGACCCCATACGTGTCTGAGTAGAACTGTGTTCCATAGGGTTTTCAATGGCTGATTTTTTGGAAGTAGATGATTGTCAGGCATTCCTTCCAAGGTGCTTCTGGATGGACTTGAACCTCCAAACTTGGAGTTAGCAACGGAGCACCTAGAGACTCCAGAGGAGGTTAAATTGCCCCTTTGTGCTCATAGAACTGTTTTATAGAACTCGTCACTCTCCCTCAACGCCTGTGAGTTCCCTAATGCCAGCAGCTATGTCCCTGCTGCGTCTCCAGGGCTTGGGACAATTCCTGACACAAAATCGGCAACTAATAAGTATGCATTGAGTGAACGAATGAATGAATGCAGGGAGAGACTGACTCCTTTCCGAGCAGGTCATGCCATTGTTTGACACTTTTCTATCTTAAATGCTGTCTAAAATGAGGTGAAATTTACTCCTGCACAACCTCCATCCAATATTTTTATTTCTTCCCATTAAACTAACATTGAATAAGGCTCATCTTTGAACCTAAGAGTTCTTCAAATTTCTGAAGGTAGCCGGCACATGCCCCTAACTCTTTCTGTTTTCCTCAACTCTTCCATGAGTAAGATATCTTCCTGAATTTCTGTCAACCCTTCTTCTTAACTTTGGTTCTGTTAGCCTTCATCCCAAAGTGTAGTGCTCAGAACCAGGTACATTACTCAAGGTGTGAACTGACTGGCTTAGAGCAGTGGGATTATAACCTCCCTTGGAGCAAGGATGGTGTGTTTTTTCCCCCACTATAAAATCCCCAGTAGAAACTACAGTGTCTGGCTCCACATACAGGATACCAGTAAATTATTTGTTGAATGAATAGATGAATATGTGCACCTTAAAACAGATTTATTTTGTAATTGTTTCCCATTCTTGGCCTATATATCTATGGACATCTTTTTTTTAGATGGAGTTACTCATTTTAGGTGAGTTCTCCAAAATCCATACTTAAAAAAAAAAAAAAAAAAAAAAAAAACTCTGCCAGATGTTAATACAGAACAAGCAAACACATAGAACATTCCCCGACAAAGCCCTGAGGAAATTAAGCCAAAAATGATCAAATCCTGATGATTTCCCCAGAGAAGTGGCCTTGTCCTTCTACAGAAAATCGTCTCCAAACCTACATTGCAAAAATAGCCTATCTTCCAGCGTTCCAACGTGACAGTCAAAAGAAAGAAATAAGAGAAGCAGCAGCGCTGGGACGCTGGAAGCGGCTCTTTCCCAGTTCTGCACGTGTAAATGGAAGCAATTTACAAGAAGACATTATCTCGGGTCTGAAAAGGAAAGAAGCCGCTCTCAGAGTACAGAAGGCTTCCGATTCTTCGCCTTCCCTTTCTTCTCTTCCTTTTCTTCGACCTTGTCAGAGTTGAGCCAGAGCTAGGATTTTCTCTGAAATACTGGAGTCCAAGAAGTCTGTTTTCCATCAAGTGATGGGACGAGCCATAGTTGGGAACCTCTAAGGCCCCCAAAAGCACAGGAGCATTACCAAGGGGGCCCCTCTGCCGCTCAGCGCAAGCACGAGAGGCTGCTTCTGCTGGGACCAAAAGGGTAGATTTGGTTTGTCTTCAGGATGCAACATTCAGCTGACTTTCCAGCGCCAGAGCGCAAAGTTGAGGGAGAGGGAGAATGTGCGTGCGTGTGCGCGCGTGTGTGAGTGTGTCTGGACTCGCGGAGCTGGGGCAGGCAGGAAATAAAGGGTGGGGCCAGCGAGGGGAGGAGAAAGGCAGGGATTGAGAGGAGCCAGAGCGTGGCTCGGATCCCAGTTAACCTGCTGGAGCTCATCCTGCTGCTCAGAGCCCCCGCGCCAAGTTCCCCAGTGCCCTCTCTCCTTCCCCGTCCGCCTGCTCGCCCGTTCTTCTCTCGCTGCACCCTCCGCCTCCCCCCACTTTTGCGTCTGACCTGAGGACGAATGAGGAGGGGGACGTCCCCGCAAATTGGGGCAGCAACTTTCCCCTGCCGGTCCCTGGGCTCGGGGAGCAGGAGCGCGCTGATGGCCCGCGGCCTGCGGCCCATGGAGCATGAGGAGGAGGAACCGTGATGGGCTAGCGGCAGCAGCCAGCAGCCCCGAGCCAGCCCGCGCCCTGGCCAGCTCGCGTTCCCACGCCCGCTCCCTCCATCCCGCGGCGTGGTGCGTGCAGGGCGCAGACCGGAGCATCCACGGAGAATGAGGGGGAACCCGGCCCGAGCAGGGTGCATCACGCGAGCGGGCGGCACCGGCTGTGCCTCGGCATGAATTAAGAAGCCAGGAAGATGGAGCACGGCACACTTCTCGCCCAGCCTGGGCTCTGGACCAGGGACACCGGCTGGACACTCCTCTATTTCCTCTGCTGCGTCCTCCCCCAGAGCGCCCCGCAAGTACTCAGGATCGGTGAGTGAGCCCCCGGGAGCGCCCGAGGCTGCCGGCTCCGAGGATGTGGCCGCTCCCTGCGGCCAGCGCGGGCTCAGGGTGTGCCCGGCAGAGGCAGCGCGCACCGGCGCGGGGACAGGAGCTGGGGGTGGTGGAGGTCAGTGCGCACGGGAGGCTCCTGGAAAAGGGTGGCCGCGTCACTGCGTCCCTCCCCGCGACCGCAGGGCTTCCCCGGGAGGCACCGTTGGTGGGGGGCTGGAAGGGTGCAGGCAAGGGTGCTGGAAGGGTGCAGGCTCACCCAGGCTGGCACCACCCTCGGGCCTTTGGGTCGCGTGCGGTTGCAGTCAGTTGGTATAGGCACAGAGATGCTCTCTCCCAACAGCCTGGGTGGGCGTTGGAGCTCAAGGATCCGCGGCCCTGGTCACCAGCAACCTGGGCTGTGTAACCTACAAGCACGCCTAGATCTCAAGGGTCAAATACTGGGACCACTAAGAACGCGGGAATATCCTGGCGCCTTCTATTCCCAAGCCTCCAAGTTTTCATGCCTAAGTGGGATTCTTCCACACGGAGTCTCCTAAGTCCCGCGAATTCCACTAAAGAGCGGCAGAGTCTGAATCTGACTTCCAGCTGAGGGCTTTAGCACCGTCAGCGGCACCTCAGTTTCTCACTTGCTCCCAGATCTCCCTGGCTCACAGCTGAGCATAATCCAGTCCACAGTCCAAGCAACTCTGAATCTTCCGGGGGGACTTTGGGCTTCTTTCTTAGAGTAGGTAAACGAGACAAAGATTGAACGTGGGAATCCTGGGGCTTCCCAAAGAGAGTAAAGAAGCAAAGGGATGGAAGGGGGGGCACCTTTGCCAGTGTGCAGACACCCGTATCTAAGTGTACAGCGCCCACCACCAAGATTTGGCCTATGAAGGCATTGAGCAATTTGGGGACTGTCTTTGGGATGACAAACCTCTCCATTTCTCTAATGTTCTCCCTTTCAAACCAAAACTGTCTTAGTTCCAATTGCCACACCTCTTCCCCAATCAGTTGTGGTTCTTGGAGACACGGTCACAGAGAGCCACAGGTGAAATGGTGACAGCACGCTGCTCTCCCAGCTTCTCGATGTCCCACATTAGTAGCAAGAGGGAAGCCGGGGGCTCTGAGGCTTCTAACTCACACCCTTTGCAGGAACTGACAGAGCCAGAGCGTTCAAGGCACAGTTACACGGCAGTGGACTAGCGGCGCTCTTGGGCGGCTGCAGTCTCTCGATAACTTTGCTAGTTCTGACCTTACGATTGTCTACAAAAACCATATGCCATTGAGTAGATTCCGACTCATGGCGACCCTCTTTCCAAAGATTCAGAACCTGGTGCCTGCCTTTCAACACACCCATTAAAAATAAATAAATAAAACCCAGAAGTTAATTACTTCGGAGTGCATTTTGTCTGGGTGTGCATGAGCTAATTTTCAAGGCAAGAAAAGATTCCAGATCCTAACTTTCACTACAGATTCGTGATCTTCTAGACTGTGGATAATGGGAATGTGCATTTTATGATATAATTTATGTGTATTTAAGGATAAGTTAGCCTGTTCATTAAAAAATTTCCGAAGTATTCTTTTACAAAAGAAAAAATAATAGTACTCTTAACAAAATATTCTTCACCCCTAAATACAGTCTAGTCTTAAAATATGGTTTTTAAATGCAATCAGCTCTGCCTACTTTGGTTTAAAAAAAAACAATCCTTTGAACCATGCAAATAAATGATGAGCATGTACTACAGTCTCCAATGCTTATTAACTTAATTGGTGTATTGCTTATGCCTTATACATTTTAAAAGAGCCAAATATAGAGAAGTGGCTCTGTCAGTCAATATTCCTCCCCTCTCTACAACAGACTTAAGGTAGCATCTTTCTTCTTCAAGTCCCCCAAACCTAAAGGAACTCAAGGAGCAGAAAAAAAGATTTTTAGGTTACTTTTGTTCACAGACCTGTGTATTTATCCAAGCTCCAAGTAATGACTCTAGCCCGTTTAAAATTAGTTTTTAAAGTGAAAACAACCAACGTGATTTGCTGACCATTAAAATATACCCCTAAGATAATGAGATCTCCTTGCCGAAATGGGGGCTAACGTGCAGAAAGTGAAACTGCATGGCCAGGTGCTGCTTCTGTGCAGTGCCGGGGTTTCACTCCTTCCGGCCCCGAGGGACCTTAGGTGTACCTGAGGATCCGTGCTTGCTCTAAAATGCACAATCCAGCGCCGTGGAAACAGCCTTAGTTGGGAAGAAGCCTTTCTAGTTTCTTGTGACACTCGTGTCAGTCATTGAATACAAAAAGGAGTTGGGAACTAAGCAAAAGTGCGTGTGCGTGCGTGCGTGTGTGCGTGTGCGTGTGTGCGTGCGTGTGTGCGTGCGTGCGTGTGTGCGTGTGCGTGTGTGCGTGCGTGTGTGTGTGCGTGCGTGTGTGTGCGTGTGTGCGCGTGTGCGTGTGCATGCATGCGCGTGTGTGCGCGCGTGCGCGTGTGCGCGTGCGTGTGTGCGTGCATGCGTGTGCGTGTGTGTGCATGTGCGTGGATGCATCAAATGGCTGCTTGTATGTAAGGAAAGAAAATTGTATTCCTCTTCATCTCTCCTCTCTCTTTCCAACAAACTACCAACCATACGACTGGTCAACCCACCAACCCACAAACAGGAGTTCTTGCACGTTTTCAGTAACTGAAAATACCCTAAAGTGACGTACAGGGTAAATGCCAGGCACTTAACACTGTGCTTATATACAGAAGGCACTCAAATGCCTGAATGAATTAATTGCTGGTCTACTTTCCTTGCTAGGGTGTCTGTTTAAACTTCAGCTATTGAGAAAAGCGAATGAAATGTGTAAAGTTGGAGATAACATTGATGCAAAGTAACAATTTGGGAGCG